>NC_090395.1:4400999-4718608 GCF_036365525.1 Heterodontus francisci | reverse complement strand
CCCCACACACTGAAACACATCTCCACACACTGACACACCTACCCCACACACTGAAACCCCTTCCCCACACACACTGAAACACCTTCCCCACACACTGAAATACCAGCCCCACTCACGGAAACCGCTTTCCCACACACTGAAACCCCTTCCCCACACACTGGATCACTTCCCCACACACTGAAACCCCTTCCCCACATACTGAAACAGCTTCCCCACACACTGAAACCCCTTCCCCACACACTGAAACACCTTCCGCACACACTGAAACACCTTCCCCACACACTGAAACACCTTTTCCACACACTGAAACCCCTTCCGCACACACTGAAACACCTTCCCCACACACTGAAACCCTTCCCCACACACTGAAACCCCTTCCCCACACACTGAAACCCTTCCACACACACTGAAACCCCTTCGCCACTGACTGAAACACCTTCACCACACACTGAAAAAACTTCCCCGCACACTGAAACACCTTCCTCACACACACTGAAACCCCTTCCCCACATACTGAGACACCTTCCCCATACACTGAAACACCTTCCCCATACACTGAAACACCTTGCCAACACACTGAAACCCCTCCCGCACACACTGTAACACCTTTCCCACACACTGAAACCCTTCACCACACACTGAAACACTTCGCCACACACTGAAACACGTTCCCCACACACTGAAACCCCTTCCCCACACACTGAAACACCTTCGCCACACAGTGAAACACATCCCCACACACTGAAACACATTCCCAACACACAGAAACCCCTTCCCCACAGACTGAAACCCTTTCCCAAACACTGAAACCCCTTCCGCACACACTGAAACCCATCCCCACACACTGAAACCCATCCCCACACACTGAAACCCATCCCCACACACTGAAACACATTCACCACACACTGAAACCCTTCCCCACACACTGAAACACATCCCCACACACTGAAAAACATCTCCACACACTGACACACCTCCCCCACACACTGAAACCCCTTCCCCACACACACTGAAACACCTTCCCCACACACTGAAACAACTACCCCACACACTGAAATACCATCCCCACTCACTGAAACCGCTTTCCCACACACTGAGACCCCTTCCCCACACACTGGAACACTTCCCCACACACTGAAACCCCTTCACCAAACACTGAAACCGCTTTCCCACACACTGAGACCCCTTCCCCACACACTGGAACACTTCCCCACACACTGAAACCCCTTTACCACCCACTGAAACCCTTCCCTACACACTGAAACCCCTTCCCCACTGACTGAAACACCTTTCCCACACACTGAAAAAACTTCCCCACACACTGAAACACCTTCCTCACACACACTGAAACCCCTTTCTCACATTCTGAGACACCTTCCCCATACACTGAAACCCCTTCCCCATACACTGAAACACCTTGCCAACACACTGAAACCCCTTCCGCACACACTGAAACACCTTTCCCATACACTGAAACCCTTCACCACACACTGAAACACATTCCCCACACTCTGAAACCCCTTCCCCACACACTGAAACCCCTTCGCCACACACTGAAACACATTCCCCACACACTGAAACCCCATCCCGACACAGTGAAACACATCCCCACACACTGAAACACATTCCCCACACACTGAAAACCCTTCCCCACAGACTGAAACCCTTTCCCAAACACTGAAACCCTTTCACCACACACTGAAACAGCTCCCCCACACACAGAAACACCTTCCTCACACACTGAAACACCTTCCCCACACACTGAAACCGCTTCCGCACACAATGAAACACCTTCCTCCCACACTGAAACCCCTTCCCCACACACTGAAACACCTTCCGCACACACTGAAACCACTTCCGCACACACTGAAACATCTTCCCCACACACTGAAACCCCTTCCCCACACACTGAAACACCTTCCCCACACACTGAAACCCCTTCCACACACACTGAAACACCTGCCCCACACACTGAAGCCCCTTCCTCACACAGTGAAACCCTTCCCCACACACTGAAACCCCTTCCCCACACACTGAAGCACATCCCCACACACTGAAACACATCCCTACACACTGAAACCACTTCCCCACACACTGAAACACCTTCCGCACACAGAGAAACAATTCCGCACACACTGAAACACTTCCCCGCACACTGAAACCCCTTCCGCACACACTTCAACCCCGTACCCACACACTGTAATCCTTCCCCACACACTGAAACACTTCCCCACACACTGAAACCCCTTCCCCACACACTGAAACCCCTTCCCCACACAATGCAATCCCTTCCCCACACACAGAAACCCTTCCCCACACACTGAAACCTCTTCCCCACACACTCAAACACCTTCCCCACACACTGAAACCCATCCCGACACTCTGAAACCCCTTCCCCACACAGTGAAACAGCTTCCCCACACACTGAAACACATCCCCACACACTGAAACCCATCCCCACACACTGAAACCCCTTCCCCACGCACTGAAGCCCTTCCCCACACTCTGAAACACATTCCCCACACACTGTAACCCCTTCCGCACACACTGAAACCCATCCCCACACACTGAAACCCATCCCCACACACTGAAACTCCTTCCCCACACACTGAAGCCCTTCCCCACACACTGAAACACATCCCCACACACTGAAGCACATCCCCACGCACTGAAACACCTTCCCCACACACTGAAACCCCTTCCCCACACACTGCCACAGCTTCCCCACACACTGAAACACCTTTCCCACACACTGTAACACCTTCCGCACACACTGAAGCCCATGCCCACACACTGAAACACCTTCCCCACACTCTGAAACCCCTTCCCCACACACTGAAACAACTTCCCCACACACTGAAATCCCTTCCGCACACAATGAAACCCATCCGCACAAACTGAAACCCATCCCCACACACTGAAACCCCTTCCCCACACACAGAAACCCCTTCCCCACACACTGAAACACTTCCCCGCACACTGAAACACCTTCCTCACACACACTGAAACCCCTTCCCCACATACTGAGACACCTTCCCCATACACTGAAACACCTTCCCCATACACTGAAACACCTTGCCAACACACTGAAACCCCTTCCGCACACACTGTAACACCTTTCCCACACACTGAAACCCTTCACCACACACTGAAACACTTCGCCACACACTGAAACACGTTCCCCACACACTGAAACCCCTTCCCCACACACTGAAACACCTTCGCCACACACTGAAACACATTCCCCACACACTGAAACCCCATCTCCACACAGTGAAACACATCCCCACACACTGAAATACATTCCCAACACACAGAAACCCCTTCCCCACAGACTGAAACCCTTTCCCAAACACTGAAACCCCTTCCGCACACACTGAAACCCATCCCCACACACTGAAACCCATCCCCACACACTGAAACCCATCCCCACACACTGAAACACATTCACCACACACTGAAACCCTTCCCCACACACTGAAACACATCCCCACACACTGAAAAACATCTCCACACACTGACACACCTCCCCCACACACTGAAACCCCTTCCCCACACACACTGAAACACCTTCCCCACACACTGAAACAACTACCCCACACAGTGAAATACCATCCCCACTCACTGAAACCGCTTTCCCACACACTGAGACCCCTTCCCCACACACTGGAACACTTCCCCACACACTGAAACCCCTTCACCACACACTGAAACAGCTTCCCCACACAGTGAAACCCCTTCCCCACACACTGAAACACCTTCCGCACTCACTGAGACACCTTCCCCAAACACTGAAACACCTTTTCCACACACTGAAACCCCTTCCGCACACACTGAAACACCGTCCCCACACACTGAAACCATTCCCCACACACTGAAACCCCTTTACCACACACTGAAACCCTTCCCCACACACTGAAACCCCTTCCCCACTGACTGAAACACCTTCCCCACACACTGAAAAAACTTCCCCACACACTGAAACACCTTCCTCACACACACTGACACCCCTTTCCCACATTCTGAGACACCTTCCCCATACACTGGAACACCTTCCCCATACACTGAAACACCTTGCCAACACACTGAAACCCCTTCCGCACACACTGAAACACCTTTCCCATACACTGAAACCCTTCACCACACACTGAAACACTTCGCCGCACACTGAAACACGTTCCCCACACACTGAAACCCCTTCCCCACACACTGAAACCCCTTCGCCACACACTGAAACACATTCCCCACACACTGAAACCCCATCCCCACACAGTGAAACACATCCCTACACACTGAAACACATTCCCCACACACTGAAACCCCTTCCCCACAGACTGAAACCCTTTCCCAAACACTGAAACCCTTTCACCACACACTGATACAGCTCGCCCACGCACAGAAACACCTTCCTCACACACTGAAACCCCTTCCCCACACAATGAAACCGCTTCCGCACACAATGAAACACCTTCCTCCCACACTGAAACCCCTTCCCCACACACTGAAACACCTTCCGCACACAGAGAAACAATTCCGCACACACTGAAACACTTCCCCGCACACTGAAACCCCTTCCGCACACACTTCAACCCCGTCCCCACACACTGTAATAGTTCCCCACACACTGAAACACTTCCCCACACACTGAAACCCCTTCCCCACACACTGAAACCCCTTCCCCACCCAATGCAATCCCTTCCCCACACACTGAAACCCTTCCCCACACACTGAAAACCCTTCCCCACACACTCAAACCCCTTCCCCACACACTGAAACCCATCCCGAATCTCTGAAACCCCTTCCCCACACAGTGAAACAGCTTCCCCACACACTGAAACACATCCCCACACACTGAAATCCATCCCCACACATTGAAACCCCTTCCCCACACACTGAAACCCCTTCCCCACACACTGAAACCCATCCCCACACACTGAAACCCCTTCCCCACACACTGAAACCCCTTCCCCACACACAGAAACACATCCCCACACACTGAAACCCCTTGCCGACACACTGAAACACATCCCCACACTCTGAAACACCTTCCCCACACACTGTAACCCATTCCGCACACACTGAAACCCATCCCCAGACACTGAAACCCATCCCCACACACTGAAACTCCTTCCCCACACACTGAAACCCCTTCCACACACACTGAAGCACCTGCCCCACACACTGAAACCCCTACCTCACACAGTGAAACCCTTCCCCACACACTGAAACCCCTTCCCCACACACTGAAACACCTTCCGCACACACTGAAACACCTTCCCCACACACTGAAAAACATTTTTCCAAACACTGAAACCCCTTCCGCACACACTGAAACACCTTCCCCACACACTGAAACCCTTCCCCACACACTGAAACCCCTTCCCCACACACTGAAACCCTTCCCCACACACTGAAACCCCTTTCCCACACACTGAAACCCTTCCCCACACACTGAAACCCCTTCCCCACACACTGAAACCCCTTCCCCACACACTGAAACCCTTCCCCACACACTGAAACCCCTTCCCCACTGACTGAAACACCTTCACCACACACTGAAAAAACTTCCCCGCACACTGAAACACCTTCCTCACACACACTGAAACCCCTTCCCCACATACTGAGACACCTTCCCCATACACTGAAACACCTTCCCCATACACTGAAACACCTTGCCAACACACTGAAATCCCTTCCGCACACTCTGTAACACATTTCCCACACACTGAAACCCTTCACCACACACTGAAACACTTCGCCACACACTAAAACACGTTCCCCACACACTGAAACCCCTTCCCCACACACTGAAACACCTTCGCCACAGACTGAAACACATTCCCCACACACTGAAACCCCATCCCCACACAGTGAAACACATCCCCACACACTGAAACACATTCCCGACACACTGAAACCCCTTCCCCACAGACTGAAACCCTTTCCCAAACACTGAAACCCCTTCCGCACACACTGAAACCCATCCCCACACACTGAAACCCATCCCCACACACTGAAACCCATCCGCACACACTGTAACACATTCACCACACACTGAAACCCTTCCCCACACACTGAAACACATCCCCACACACTGAAAACCATCTCCACACACTGATACACCTCCCCCACACACTGAAACCCCTTCCCCACACACACTGAAACACCTTCCCCACACACTGAGACAACTACCCCACACACTGAAATACCATCCCCACTCACTGAAACCGCTTTCCCACACACTGAAACCCCTTCCCCACACACTGGATCACTTCCCCACACACTGAAACCCCTTCCTCACTCACTGAAACAGCTTCCCCAAACACTGAAACCCCTTCCCCACACACTGAAACACCTTCCGCACACACTGAGACACCTTACCCACACACTGAAACACCTTTTCCACACACTGAAACCCCTTCCGCACACACTGAAACACCTTCCCCACACACTGAAACCCTTCCCCACACACTGAAACCCCTTTACCACCCACTGAAACCCTTCCCTACACACTGAAACCCCTTCCCCACTGACTGAAACACCTTTCCCACACACTGAAAAAACTTCCCCACACACTGAAACACCTTCCTCACACACACTGAAACCCCTTTCTCACATTCTGAGACACCTTCCCCATACACTGGAACCCCTTCCCCATACACTGAAACACCTTGCCAACACACTGAAACCCCTTCCGCACACACTGAAACACCTTTCCCATACACTGAAACCCTTCACCACACACTGAAACACGTTCCCCACACTCTGAAACCCCTTCCCCACACACTGAAACCCCTTCGCCACACACTGAAACACATTCCCCACACACTGAAACCCCATCCCGACACAGTGAAACACATCCCCACACACTGAAACACATTCCCCACACACTGAAAACCCTTCCCCACAGACTGAAACCCTTTCCCAAACACTGAAACCCTTTCACCACACACTGAAGCAGCTCCCCCACACACAGAAACACCTTCCTCACACACTGAAACACCTTCCCCACACACTGAAACCGCTTCCGCACACAATGAAACACCTTCCTCCCACACTGAAACCCCTTCCCCACACACTGAAACACCTTCCGCACACACTGAAACCACTTCCGCACACACTGAAACATCTTCCCCACACACTGAAACCCCTTCCCCACACACTGAAACACCTTCCCCACACACTGAAACCCCTTCCACACACACTGAAACACCTGCCCCACACACTGAAGCCCCTTCCTCACACAGTGAAACCCTTCCCCACACACTGAAACCCCTTCCCCACACACTGAAGCACATCCCCACACACTGAAACACATCCCTACACACTGAAACCACTTCCCCACACACTGAAACACCTTCCGCACACAGAGAAACAATTCCGCACACACTGAAACACTTCCCCGCACACTGAAACCCCTTCCGCACACACTTCAACCCCGTACCCACACACTGTAATCCTTCCCCACACACTGAAACACTTCCCCACACACTGAAACCCCTTCCCCACACACTGAAACCCCTTCCCCACACAATGCAATCCCTTCCCCACACACAGAAACCCTTCCCCACACACTGAAACCTCTTCCCCACACACTCAAACACCTTCCCCACACACTGAAACCCATCCCGACACTCTGAAACCCCTTCCCCACACAAGAAACAGCTTCCCCACACACTGAAACACATCCCCACACACTGAAACCCATCCCCACACACTGAAACCCCTTCCCCACACACTGAAGCCCTTCCCCACACTCTGAAACACATTCCCCACACACTGTAACCCCTTCCGCACACACTGAAACCCATCCCCACACACTGAAACCCATCCCCACACACTGAAACTCCTTCCCCACACACTGAAGCCCTTCCCCACACACTGAAACACATCCCCACACACTGAAGCACATCCCCACGCACTGAAACACCTTCCCCACACACTGAAACCCCTTCCCCACACATTGCCACAGCTTCCCCACACACTGAAACACCTTTCCCACACACTGTAACACCTTCCGCACACACTGAAGCCCATGCCCACACACTGAAACACCTTCCCCACACTCTGAAACCCCTTCCCCACACACTGAAACAACTTCCCCACACACTGAAATCCCTTCCGCACACAATGAAACCCATCCGCACAAACTGAAACCCATCCCCACACACTGAAACCCCTTCCCCACACACAGAAACCCCTTCCCCACACACTGAAACACTTCCCCACACACTGAAACACCTTCCCCACGGACTGAACGCCCTTCCGCACACACTGAAACCCATCCCCACACACTGAAACCCATCCCCACACACTGAAACCCATCCCCACACACTGAAACACATTCACCACACACTGAAACCCTTCCCCACACACTGAAACGCATCCCCACACACTGAAACACATCTCCACACACTGACACACCTCCCCCACACACTGAAACCACTTCCCCACACACACTGAAACACCTTCCCCACACACTGAAACAACTACCCCAAACACTGAAATACCATCCCCACTCACTGAAAACGCTTTCCCACACACTGAAACCCCTTCCCCACACACTGGATCACTTCCCCACACACTGAAACCCCTTCCCCACACACTGAAACAGCTTCCCCACACACTGAAACCCCTTCCCCACACACTGAAACACCTTCCGCACACACTGAAACACCTTCCCCACACACTGAAACACCTTTTCCACACACTGAAACCCCTTCCGCACACACTGAAACACCTTCCCCACACAGTGAAACCCTTCCCCACACACTGAAACCCCTTCCCCACACACTGAAACCCTTCCCCACACACTGAAACCCCTTCCCCACTGACTGAAAAACCTTCACCACACACTGAAAAAACTTCCCCACACACTGAAACACTTCCCCACACACTGAAACACATTCACCACACACTGAAACCCTTCCCCACACACTGAAACGCATCCCCACACACTGAAACACAGCTCCACACACTGACACACCTCCCCTACACTCTGAAACCCCTTCCCCACAAACACTGAAACACCTTCCCCACACACTGAAACAACTACCCCACACACTGAAATACCATCCCCACTCACTGAAACCGCTTTCCCACACACTGAAACCCCTTCCCCACACACTGGATCACTTCCCCACACACTGAAACCCCTTCCCCACACACTGAAACAGCTTCCCCACACACTGAAACCCCTTCCCCACACACTGAAACACCTTCCCCACACACTGAAACACCTTCCCCACACACTGAAACACCTTTTCCACACACTGCAACCCCTTCCGCACACACTGAAACACCTTCCCCACACACTGAAACCCTTCCCCACACACTGAAACCCCTTCCCCACACACTGAAACCCTTCCCCACACACTGAAACCCCTTCTCCACTGACTGAAACACCTTCACCACACACTGAAAAAACTTCCCCGCACACTGAAACACCTTCCTCACACACACTGAAACCCCTTCCCCACATACTGAGACACCTTCCCCATACACTGAAACACCTTCCCCATACACTGAAACACCTTGCCAACACACTGAAACCCCTTCCGCACACACTGTAACACCTTTCCCACACACTGAAACCCTTCACCACACACTGAAACACTTCGCCACACACTGAAACACGTTCCCCACACACTGAAACCCCTTCCCCACACACTGAAACAACTTCGCCACACACTGAAACACATTCCCCACACACTGAAACCCCATCCCCACACAGTGAAACACATCCCCACACACTGAAACACATTCCCGACACACTGAAACCCCTTCCCCACAGACTGAAACCCTTTCCCAAACACTGAAACCAATTCACCACACACTGAAACACCTCCCCCACACACAGAAACACCTTCCGCACACACTGAAACCCCTTCCCCACACACTGAAACACCTTCCGCACACACTGAAACCAATTCCGCACACACTGAAACATCTTCCCCACACAATGAAACCCCTTCCCCACTCACTGAAACACTTCCCCACACACTGAAACCCCTTCCCCACACAATGAAACCCCTTCCCCACACACTGAAACCCCTTCCCCACACAATGCAATCCCTTCCCCACACACTGAAACCCTTCCCCACACACTGAAACCCCTTCCCCACACACTGAAACATCTTCCCCACACACTGTAATCCTTCCCCACACACTGAAACCCATCCCCACACACTGAAACCCATCCCCACACACTGAAACACATTCACCACACACTGAAACCCTTCCCCACACACTGAAACGCATCCCCACACACTGAAACACACCTCCACACACTGACACACCTCCCCTACACACTGAAACCCCTTCCCCACACACACTGAAACACCTTCCCCACACACTGAAACAACTACCCCACACACTGAAATACCATCCCCACTCACTGAAACCGCTTTCCCACACACTGAAACCCCTTCCCCACACACTGGATCACTTCCCCACACACTGAAACCCCTTCCCCACACACTGAAACAGCTTCCCCACACACTGAAACCCCTTCCCCACACACTGAAACACCTTCCGCACACACTGAAACACCTTCCCCACACACTGAAACTCCTTTTCCACACACTGAAACCCCTTCCGCACACACTGAAACCCCTTCCCCACACACTGAAACCCTTCCCCACACACTGAAACCCCTTCCCCACACACTGAAACCCTTCCCCACACACTGAAACCCCTTCCCCACTGACTGAAACAGCTTCACCACACACTGAAAAAACTTTCCCGCACACTGAAACACCTTCCTCACACACACTGAAACCCCTTCCCCACATACTGAGACACCTTCCCCATACACTGAAACACCTTCCCCATACACTGAAACACCTTGCCAACACACTGAAACCCCTTCCGCACACACTGTACACCTTTCCCAAACACTGAAACCCTTCACCACACACTGAAACACTTCGCCACACACTGAAACACGTTCCCCACACACTGAAACCCCTTCCCCACACACTGAAACACCTTCGCCACACACTGAAACACATTCCCCACACACTGAAACCCCATCCCCACACAGTGAAACACATCCCCACACACTGAAACACATTCCCGACACACTGAAACCCCTTCCCCACAGACTGAAACCCTTTCCCAAACACTGAAACCAATTCACCACACACTGAAACACCTCCCCCACACACAGAAACACCTTCCGCACACACTGAAACCCCTTCCTCACACACTGAAACCGCTTCTGCACACAATGAAACACCTTCCTCCCACACTGAAACCCCTTCCCCACCCACTGAAACACCGTCCGCACAAACTGAAACCAATTCCGCACACACTGAAACATCTTCCCCACACACTGAAACCCCTTCCTCACATACTGAAACACTTCCCCACACACTGAAACCCCTTCCCCACACACTGAAACCCCTTCCCCGCACACTGAAACCCCTTCCCCACACAATGCAATCCCTTCCCCACACACTGAAACCCCTTCCCCACACACTCAAAACCCTTCCCCACACACTGAAACCCATCCCGACACTCTGAAATCCCTTCCCCACACAGTGAAACAGCTTCCCCACACACTGAAACCCTTCCCCACACACTGAAACGCATCCCCACACACTGAAACACATCTCCACACACTGACACACCTCCCCCACACACTGAAACCACTTCCCCACACACACTGAAACACCTTCCCCACACACTGAAACAACTACCCCACACACTGAAATACCATCCCCACTCACTGAAAACGCTTTCCCCACACACTGGATCACTTCCCCACACACTGAAACCCCTTCCCCACACACTGAAACAGCTTCCCCACACACTGAAACCCCTTCCCCACACACTGAAACACCTTCCACATACACTGAAACACCTTCCCCACACACTGAAACACATTTTCCACACACTGAAACCCCTTCCGCACTTACTGAAACACCTTCCCAACACACTGAAACCCTTCCCCACACACTGAAACCCCTTCCCCACACACTGAAACCCTTCCCCACACACTGAAACACCTTCCCCACTTACTGAAAAACCTTCACCACACACTGAAAAAACTTCCCCACACACTGAAACACTTCCCCACACACTGAAACACATTCACCACACACTGAAACCCTTCCCCACACACTGAAACGCATCCCCACACACTGAAACCAATCCCCACACACTGAAACCCATCCCCACACACTGAAATCCTTCCCCACACACTGAAACCTCTTCCCACACACTCAAACCTCTTCGCCACAGACTGAAACCCTTCCCCACACACTGACACCTCTTCGCCACACACTGAAACCTCTTCCCCACACACGGAAACCCCTTCCCGCACACTGAAACCTCTTCCAGACACACTGAATCCCCTTCACCACACACTGAAACCCCTTCACCACACACTGAAACCTCTTCCCCACAGACTGAAACCACTTCCCCACAGACTGAAAACGCTTCCCCACAGACTGAAAACCCTTCCCCACACTCTGAAACCTCTTCCCCACATGCTGAAACCTCTTCTCCACACACTGAAACCACTTCCCTACAAACTGAAACCCCTTCCCCACACACTGAAACCTCTTCCCCACACACTGAAGCCCCTTGCCCACAGACTGAAACCCCTTAATCACACACTGAAACCCATTCCCACACACTGAAATCTCTTCCACACACACTGAAACCCCTTCCCCACAGACTGAAACCCCGTCCCCCACACACTGAAACCCATCCCCACACACTGAAACATCTTACCCACACACTGAAACCCCTTCCCCACACACTGAAATCCATCCCCACACATTGAAACCCCTTCCCCACACACTGAAACCCCTTCCCCACACACTGAAACCCATCCCCACACACTGAAACCCCTTCCCCACACACTGAAACCCCTTCCCCACACACAGAAACACATCCCCACACACTGAAACCCCTTGCCGACACACTGAAACACATCCCCACACTCTGAAACACCTTCCCCACACACTGTAACCCCTTCCGCACACACTGAAACCCATCCCCACACACTGAAACCCATCCCCACACACTGAAACTCCTTCCCCACACACTGAAACCCCTTCCACACACACTGAAGCACCTGCCCCACACACTGAAACCCCTACCTCACACAGTGAAACCCTTCCCCACACACTGAAACCCCTTCCCCACACACTGAAACACCTTCCGCACACACTGAAACACCTTCCCCACACACTGAAAAACATTTTTCCACACACTGAAACCCCTTCCGCACACACTGAAACACCTTCCCCACACACTGAAACCCTTCCCCACACACTGAAACCCCTTCCCCACACACTGAAACCCTTCCCCACACACTGAAACCCCTTTCCCACACACTGAAACCCTTCCCCACACACTGAAACCCCTTCCCCACACACTGAAACCCCTTCCCCACACACTGAAACCCTTCCCCACACACTGAAACCCCTTCCCCACTGACTGAAACACCTTCACCACACACTGAAAAAACTTCCCCGCACACTGAAACACCTTCCTCACACACACTGAAACCCCTTCCCCACATACTGAGACACCTTCCCCATACACTGAAACACCTTCCCCATACACTGAAACACCTTGCCAACACACTGAAATCCCTTCCGCACACACTGTAACACATTTCCCACACACTGAAACCCTTCACCACACACTGAAACACTTCGCCACACACTAAAACACGTTCCCCACACACTGAAACCCCTTCCCCACACACTGAAACACCTTCGCCACACACTGAAACACATTCCCCACACACTGAAACCCCATCCCCACACAGTGAAACACATCCCCACACACTGAAACACATTCCCGACACACTGAAACCCCTTCCCCACAGACTGAAACCCTTTCCCAAACACTGAAACCCCTTCCGCACACACTGAAACCCATCCCCACACACTGAAACCCATCCCCACACACTGAAACCCATCCGCACACACTGTAACACATTCACCACACACTGAAACCCTTCCCCACACACTGAAACACATCCCCACACACTGAAAACCATCTCCACACACTGATACACCTCCCCCACACACTGAAACCCCTTCCCCACACACACTGAAACAACTTCCCCACACACTGAAACAACTACCCCACACACTGAAATACCATCCCCACTCACTGAAACCGCTTTCCCACACACTGAAACCCCTTCCCCACACACTGGATCACTTCCCCACACACTGAAACCCCTTCCTCACTCACTGAAACAGCTTCCCCACACACTGAAACCCCTTCCCCACACACTGAAACACCTTCCGCACACACTGAGACACCTTACCCACACACTGAAACACCTTTTCCACACACTGAAACCCCTTCCGCACACACTGAAACACCTTCCCCACACACTGAAACCCTTCCCCACACACTGAAACCCCTTTACCACCCACTGAAACCCTTCCCTACACACTGAAACCCCTTCCCCACTGACTGAAACACCTTTCCCACACACTGAAAAAACTTCCCCACACACTGAAACACCTTCCTCACACACACTGAAACCCCTTTCTCACATTCTGAGACACCTTCCCCATACACTGGAACCCCTTCCCCATACACTGAAACACCTTGCCAACACACTGAAACCCCTTCCGCACACACTGAAACACCTTTCCCATACACTGAAACCCTTCACCACACACTGAAACACGTTCCCCACACTCTGAAACCCCTTCCCCACACACTGAAACCCCTTCGCCACACACTGAAACACATTCCCCACACACTGAAACCCCATCCCGACACAGTGAAACACATCCCCACACACTGAAACACATTCCCCACACACTGAAAACCCTTCCCCACAGACTGAAACCCTTTCCCAAACACTGAAACCCTTTCACCACACACTGAAGCAGCTCCCCCACACACAGAAACACCTTCCTCACACACTGAAACACCTTCCCCACACACTGAAACCGCTTCCGCACACAATGAAACACCTTCCTCCCACACTGAAACCCCTTCCCCACACACTGAAACACCTTCCGCACACACTGAAACCACTTCCGCACACACTGAAACATCTTCCCCACACACTGAAACCCCTTCCCCACACACTGAAACACCTTCCCCACACACTGAAACCCCTTCCACACACACTGAAACACCTGCCCCACACACTGAAGCCCCTTCCTCACACAGTGAAACCCTTCCCCACACACTGAAACCCCTTCCCCACACACTGAAGCACATCCCCACACACTGAAACACATCCCTACACACTGAAACCACTTCCCCACACACTGAAACACCTTCCGCACACAGAGAAACAATTCCGCACACGCTGAAACACTTCCCCGCACACTGAAACCCCTTCCGCACACACTTCAACCCCGTACCCACACACTGTAATCCTTCCCCACACACTGAAACACATCCCCACACACTGAAACACATTCCCCACACACTGAAAACCCTTCCCCACAGACTGAAACCCTTTCCCAAACACTGAAACCCTTTCACCACACACTGAAACAGCTCCCCCACACACAGAAACACCTTCCTCACACACTGAAACACCTTCCCCACACACTGAAACCGCTTCCGCACACAATGAAACATCTTCCTCCCACACTGAAACCCCTTCCCCACACACTGAAACACCTTCCGCACACACTGAAACCACTTCCGCACACACTGAAACATCTTCCCCACACACTGAAACCCCTTCCCCACACACTGAAACACCTTCCCCACACACTGAAACCCCTTCCACACACACTGAAACACCTGCCCCACACACTGAAGCCCCTTCCTCACACAGTGAAACCCTTCCCCACACACTGAAACCCCTTCCCCACACACTGAAGCACATCCCCACACACTGAAACACATCCCTACACACTGAAACCACTTCCCCACACACTGAAACACCTTCCGCACACAGAGAAACAATTCCGCACACACTGAAACACTTCCCCGCACACTGAAACCCCTTCCGCACACACTTCAACCCCGTACCCACACACTGTAATCCTTCCCCACACACTGAAACACTTCCCCACACACTGAAACCCCTTCCCCACACACTGAAACCCCTTCCCCACACAATGCAATCCCTTCCCCACACACAGAAACCCTTCCCCACACACTGAAACCTCTTCCCCACACACTCAAACACCTTCCCCACACACTGAAACCCATCCCGACACTCTGAAACCCCTTCCCCACACAGTGAAACAGCTTCCCCACACACTGAAACACATCCCCACACACTGAAACCCATCCCCACACACTGAAACCCCTTCCCCACACACTGAAGCCCTTCCCCACACTCTGAAACACATTCCCCACACACTGTAACCCCTTCCGCACACACTGAAACCCATCCCCACACACTGAAACCCATCCCCACACACTGAAACTCCTTCCCCACACACTGAAGCCCTTCCCCACACACTGAAACACATCCCCACACACTGAAGCACATCCCCACGCACTGAAACACCTTCCCCACACACTGAAACCCCTTCCCCACACACTGCCACAGCTTCCCCACACACTGAAACACCTTTCCCACACACTGTAACACCTTCCGCACACACTGAAGCCCATGCCCACACACTGAAACACCTTCCCCACACTCTGAAACCCCTTCCCCACACACTGAAACAACTTCCCCACACACTGAAATCCCTTCCGCACACAATGAAACCCATCCGCACAAACTGAAACCCATCCCCACACACTGAAACCCCTTCCCCACACACAGAAACCCCTTCCCCACACACTGAAACACTTCCCCACACACTGAAACACCTTCCCCACGGACTGAACGCCCTTCCGCACACACTGAAACCCATCCCCACACACTGAAACCCATCCCCACACACTGAAACCCATCCCCACACACTGAAACACATTCACCACACACTGAAACCCTTCCCCACACACTGAAACGCATCCCCACACACTGAAACACATCTCCACACACTGACACACCTCCCCCACACACTGAAACCACTTCCCCACACACACTGAAACACCTTCCCCACACACTGAAACAACTACCCCAAACACTGAAATACCATCCCCACTCACTGAAAACGCTTTCCCACACACTGAAACCCCTTCCCCACACACTGGATCACTTCCCCACACACTGAAACCCCTTCCCCACACACTGAAACAGCTTCCCCACACACTGAAACCCCTTCCCCACACACTGAAACACCTTCCGCACACACTGAAACACCTTCCCCACACACTGAAACACCTTTTCCACACACTGAAACCCCTTCCGCACACACTGAAACACCTTCCCCACACAGTGAAACCCTTCCCCACACACTGAAACCCCTTCCCCACACACTGAAACCCTTCCCCACACACTGAAACCCCTTCCCCACTGACTGAAAAACCTTCACCACACACTGAAAAAACTTCCCCACACACTGAAACACTTCCCCACACACTGAAACACATTCACCACACACTGAAACCCTTCCCCACACACTGAAACGCATCCCCACACACTGAAACACAGCTCCACACACTGACACACCTCCCCTACACTCTGAAACCCCTTCCCCACAAACACTGAAACACCTTCCCCACACACTGAAACAACTACCCCACACACTGAAATACCATCCCCACTCACTGAAACCGCTTTCCCACACACTGAAACCCCTTCCCCACACACTGGATCACTTCCCCACACACTGAAACCCCTTCCCCACACACTGAAACAGCTTCCCCACACACTGAAACCCCTTCCCCACACACTGAAACACCTTCCCCACACACTGAAACACCTTCCCCACACACTGAAACACCTTTTCCACACACTGCAACCCCTTCCGCACACACTGAAACACCTTCCCCACACACTGAAACCCTTCCCCACACACTGAAACCCCTTCCCCACACACTGAAACCCTTCCCCACACACTGAAACCCCTTCTCCACTGACTGAAACACCTTCACCACACACTGAAAAAACTTCCCCGCACACTGAAACACCTTCCTCACACACACTGAAACCCCTTCCCCACATACTGAGACACCTTCCCCATACACTGAAACACCTTCCCCATACACTGAAACACCTTGCCAACACACTGAAACCCCTTCCGCACACACTGTAACACCTTTCCCACACACTGAAACCCTTCACCACACACTGAAACACTTCGCCACACACTGAAACACGTTCCCCACACACTGAAACCCCTTCCCCACACACTGAAACAACTTCGCCACACACTGAAACACATTCCCCACACACTGAAACCCCATCCCCACACAGTGAAACACATCCCCACACACTGAAACACATTCCCGACACACTGAAACCCCTTCCCCACAGACTGAAACCCTTTCCCAAACACTGAAACCAATTCACCACACACTGAAACACCTCCCCCACACACAGAAACACCTTCCGCACACACTGAAACCCCTTCCCCACACACTGAAACACCTTCCGCACACACTGAAACCAATTCTGCACACACTGAAACATCTTCCCCACACAATGAAACCCCTTCCCCACTCACTGAAACACTTCCCCACACACTGAAACCCCTTCCCCACACAATGAAACCCCTTCCCCACACACTGAAACCCCTTCCCCACACAATGCAATCCCTTCCGCACACACTGAAACCCTTCCCCACACACTGAAACCCCTTCCCCACACACTGAAACATCTTCCCCACACACTGTAATCCTTCCCCACACACTGAAACCCATCCCCACACACTGAAACCCATCCCCACACACTGAAACACATTCACCACACACTGAAACCCTTCCCCACACACTGAAACGCATCCCCACACACTGAAACACACCTCCACACACTGACACACCTCCCCTACACACTGAAACCCCTTCCCCACACACACTGAAACACCTTCCCCACACACTGAAACAACTACCCCACACACTGAAATACCATCCCCACTCACTGAAACCGCTTTCCCACACACTGAAACACCTTCCCCACACACTGGATCACTTCCCCACACACTGAAACCCCTTCCCCACACACTGAAACAGCTTCCCCACACACTGAAACCCCTTCCCCACACACTGAAACACCTTCCGCACACACTGAAACACCTTCCCCACACACTGAAACTCCTTTTCCACACACTGAAACCCCTTCCGCACACACTGAAACACCTTCCCCACACACTGAAACCCTTCCCCACACACTGAAACCCCTTCCCCACACACTGAAACCCTTCCCCACACACTGAAACCCCTTCCCCACTGACTGAAACAGCTTCACCACACACTGAAAAAACTTTCCCGCACACTGAAACACCTTCCTCACACACACTGAAACCCCTTCCCCACATACTGAGACACCTTCCCCATACACTGAAACACCTTCCCCATACACTGAAACACCTTGCCAACACACTGAAACCCCTTCCGCACACACTGTACACCTTTCCCACACACTGAAACCCTTCACCACACACTGAAACACTTCGCCACACACTGAAACACGTTCCCCACACACTGAAACCCCTTCCCCACACACTGAAACACCTTCGCCACACACTGAAACACATTCCCCACACACTGAAACCCCATCCCCACACAGTGAAACACATCCCCACACACTGAAACACATTCCCGACACACTGAAACCCCTTCCCCACAGACTGAAACACTTTCCCAAACACTGAAACCAATTCACCACACACTGAAACACCTCCCCCACACACAGAAACACCTTCCGCACACACTGAAACCCCTTCCTCACACACTGAAACCGCTTCTGCACACAATGAAACACCTTCCTCCCACACTGAAACCCCTTCCCCACCCACTGAAACACCGTCCGCACACACTGAAACCAATTCCGCACACACTGAAACATCTTCCCCACACACTGAAACCCCTTCCTCACATACTGAAACACTTCCCCACACACTGAAACCCCTTCCCCACACACTGAAACCCCTTCCCCGCACACTGAAACCCCTTCCCCACACAATGCAATCCCTTCCCCACACACTGAAACCCTTCCCCACACACTGAAACCCCTTCCCCACACACTGAAACATCTTCCCCACACACTGTAATCCTTCCCCACACAATGAAACACTTCCCCACACACTGAAACCCCTTCCCCACTCTCTGAAACCCCTTCCCCGCACAATGCAATCCCTTCCCCACACACTGAAACCCTTCCCCACACACTGAAACCCCTTCCCCACACACTCAAAACCCTTCCCCACACACTGAAACCCATCCCGACACTCTGAAATCCCTTCCCCACACAGTGAAACAGCTTCCCCACACACTGAAACCCTTCCCCACACACTGAAACGCATCCCCACACACTGAAACACATCTCCACACACTGACACACCTCCCCCACACACTGAAACCACTTCCCCACACACACTGAAACACCTTCCCCACACACTGAAACAACTACCCCACACACTGAAATACCATCCCCACTCACTGAAAACGCTTTCCCCACACACTGGATCACTTCCCCACACACTGAAACCCCTTCCCCACACACTGAAACAGCTTCCCCACACACTGAAACCCCTTCCCCACACACTGAAACACCTTCCACATACACTGAAACACCTTCCCCACATACTGAAACACATTTTCCACACACTGAAACCCCTTCCGCACTTACTGAAACACCTTCCCAACACACTGAAACCCCTTCCCCACACACTGAAACCCTTCCCCACACACTGAAACACCTTCCCCACTTACTGAAAAACCTTCACCACACACTGAAAAAACTTCCCCACACACTGAAACACTTCCCCACACACTGAAACACATTCACCACACACTGAAACCCTTCCCCACACACTGAAACGCATCCCCACACACTAAAACACACCTCCACACACTGACACACCGCCCCTACACACTGAAACCCCTTCCCCACACACACTGAAACACCTTCCCCACACACTGAAACAACTACCCCACACACTGAAATACCATCCCCACTCACTGAAACCGCTTTCCCACACACTGAAACCCCTTCCCCACACACTGGATCACTTCCCCACACACTGAAACCCCTTCCCCACACACTGAAACAGCTTCCCCACACACTGAAACCCCTTCCCCACACACTGAAACACCTTCCGCACTCACTGAAACACTCTTCCCCACACACTGAAACACCTTTTCCACACACTGCAACCCCTTCCGCACACACTGAAACACCTTCCCCACACACTGAAACCCTTCCCCACACACTGAAACCCCTTCCCCACACACTGAAACCCTTCCCCACACACTGAAACCCCTTCCCCACTGACTGAAACACCTTCACCACACACTGAAAAAACTTCCCCGCACACTGAAACACCTTCCTCACACACACTGAAACCCCTTCCCCACATACTGAGACACCTTCCCCATACACTGAAACACCTTCCCCATACACTGAAACACCTTGCCAACACACTGAAACCCCTTCCGCACACACTGTAACACCTTTCGCACACACTGAAACCCTTCACCACACACTGAAACACTTCGCCACACACTGAAACACGTTCCCCACACACTGAAACCCCTTCCCCAAACACTGAAACAACTTCGCCACACACTGAAACACATTCCCCACACACTGAAACCCCATCCCCACACAGTGAAACACATCCCCACACACTGAAACACATTCCCGACACACTGAAACCCCTTCCCCACAGACTGAAACCCTTTCCCAAACACTGAAACCAATTCACCACACACTGAAACACCTCCCCCACACACAGAAACACCTTCCACACACTCTGAAACCCCTTCCCCACACACTGAAACCGCTTCCGCACACTCTGAAATCCCTTCCCCACACAGTGAAACAGCTTCCCCACACACAGAAACACATTCCCACACACTGAAACCCATCCCCACTCACTGAAACATCTTCCCCACACACTGAAACCCCTTCCCCACACACTGAAGCCCTTCCCCACACTCTGAAACACATTCCCCACACACTGTAACCCCTTCCGCACACACTGAAACCCATCCCCACACACTGAAACCCATCCCCACACACTGAAACTCCTTCCCCACACACTGAAGCCCTTCCACACACACTGAAACACATCCCCACACACTGATGCACATCCCCACGCACTGAAACACCTTCCCCACACACTGAAACCCCTTCCCCACACACTGCCACAGCTTCCCCACACACTGAAACACCTTTCCCACACACTGTAACACCTTCCGCACACACTGAAGCCCATGCCCACACACTGAAACACCTTCCCCACACTCTGAAACCCCTTCCCCACACACTGAAACAACTTCCCCACACACTGAAATCCCTTCCGCACACAATGAAACCCATCCGCACAAACTGAAACCCATCCCCACACACTGAAACCCCTTCCCCACACACAGAAACCCCTTCCCCACACACTGAAACACTTCCCCACACACTGAAACACCTTCCCCACAGACTGAACGCCCTTCCGCACACACTGAAACCCATCCCCACACACTGAAACCCATCCCCACAAACTGAAACCCATCCCCACACACTGAAACACATTCACCACACACTGAAACCCTTCCCCACACACTGAAACGCATCCCCACGCACTGAAACACATCTCCACACACTGACACACCTCCCCCACACACTGAAACCACTTCCCCACACACACTGAAACACCTTCCCCACACACTGAAACAACTACCCCAAACACTGAAATACCATCCCCACTCACTGAAAACGCTTTCCCACACACTGAAACCCCTTCCCCACACACTGGATCACTTCCCCACACATTGAAACCCCTTCCCCACACACTGAAACAGCTTCCCCACACACTGAAACCCCTTCCCCACACACTGAAACACCTTCCGCACACACTGAAACACCTTCCCCACACACTGAAACACCTATTCCACACACTGAAACCCCTTCCGCACACACTGAAACACCTTCCCCACACACTGAAACCCTTCCCCACACACTGAAACCCCTTCCCCACACACTGAAACCCTTCCCCACACACTGAAACCCCTTCCCCACTGACTGAAAAACCTTCACCACACACTGAAAAAACTTCCCCACACACTGAAACACTTCCCCACACACTGAAACACATTCACCACACACTGAAACCCTTCCCCACACACTGAAACGCATCCCCACACACTGAAACACACCTCCACACACTGACACACCTCCCCTACACTCTGAAACCCCTTCCCCACAAACACTGAAACACCTGCCCCACACACTGAAACAACTACCCCACACACTGAAATACCATCCCCACTCACTGAAACCGCTTTCCCACACACTGAAACCCCTTCCCCACACACTGGATCACTTCCCCACACACTGAAACCCCTTCCCCACACACTGAAACAGCTTCCCCACACACTGAAACCCCTTCCCCACACACTGAAACACCTTCCGCACACACTGAAACACCTTCCCCACACACTGAAACACCTTTTCCACACACTGCAACCCCTTCCGCACACACTGAAACACCTTCCCCACACACTGAAACCCTTCCCCACACACTGAAACCCCTTCCCCACACACTGAAACCCTTCCCCACACACTGAAACCCCTTCTCCACTGACTGAAACACCTTCACCACACACTGAAAAAACTTCCCCGCACACTGAAACACCTTCCTCACACACACTGAAACCCCTTCCCCACATACTGAGACACCTTCCCCATACACTGAAACACCTTCCCCATACACTGAAACACCTTGCCAACACACTGAAACCCCTTCCGCACACACTGTAACACCTTTCCCACACACTGAAACCCTTCACCATACACTGAAACACTTCGCCACAAACTGAAACACGTTCCCCACACACTGAAACCCCTTCCCCACACACTGAAACAACTTCGCCACACACTGAAACACATTCCCCACACACTGAAACCCCATCCCCACACAGTGAAACACATCCCCACACACTGAAACACATTCCCGACACACTGAAACCCCTTCCCCACAGACTGAAACCCTTTCCCAAACACTGAAACCAATTCACCACACACTGAAACACCTCCCCCACACACAGAAACACCTTCCGCACACACTGAAACCCCTTCCCCACACACTGAAACCGCTTCCGCACACAATGAAACACCTTCCTCCCACACTGAAACCCCTTCCCCACCCACTGAAACACCTTCCGCACACACTGAAACCAATTCCGCACACACTGAAACATCTTCCCCACACAATGAAACCCCTTCCCCACACACTGAAACACTTCCCCACACACTGAAACCCCTTCCCCACACAATGAAACCCCTTCCCCACACACTGAAACCCCTTCCCCACACAATGCAATCCCTTCCCCAAACACTGAAACCCTTCCCCACACACTGAAACCCCTTCCCCACACACTGAAACATCTTCCCCACACACTGTAATCCTTCCCCACACACTGAAACCCATCCCCACACACTGAAACCCATCCCCACACACTGAAACACATTCACCACACACTGAAACCCTTCCCCACACACTGAAACGCATCCCCACACACTGAAACACACCTCCACACACTGACACACCACCCCTACACACTGAAATCCCTTCCCCACACACACTGAAACACCTTCCCCACACACTGAAACAACTACCCCACACACTGAAATACCATCCCCACTCACTGAAACCGCTTTCCCACACACTGAAACCCCTTCCCCACACACTGGATCACTTCCCCACACACTGAAACCCCTTCCCCACACACTGAAACAGCTTCCCCACACACTGAAACCCCTTCCCCACACACTGAAACACCTTCCGCACACACTGAAACACCTTCCCCACACACTGAAACTCCTTTTCCACACACTGAAACCCCTTCCGCACACACTGAAACACCTTCCCCACACACTGAAACCCTTCCCCACACACTGAAACCCCTTCCCCACACACTGAAACCCTTCCCCACACACTGAAACCCCTTCCCCACTGACTGAAACAGCTTCACCACACACTGAAAAAACTTTCCCGCACACTGAAACACCTTCCTCACACACACTGAAACCCCTTCCCCACATACTGAGACACCTTCCCCATACACTGAAACACCTTCCCCATACACTGAAACACCTTGCCAACACACTGAAACCCCTTCCGCACACACTGTACACCTTTCCCACACACTGAAACCCTTCACCACACACTGAAACACTTCGCCACACACTGAAACACGTTCCCCACACACTGAAACCCCTTCCCCACACACTGAAACACCTTCGCCACACACTGAAACACATTCCCCACACACTGAAACCCCATCCCCACACAGTGAAACACATCCCCACACACTGAAACACATTCCCGACACACTGAAACCCCTTCCCCACAGACTGAAACCCTTTCCCAAACACTGAAACCAATTCACCACACACTGAAACACCTCCCCCACACACAGAAACACCTTCCGCACACACTGAAACCCCTTCCTCACACACTGAAACCGCTTCTGCACACAATGAAACACCTTCCTCCCACACTGAAACCCCTTCCCCACCCACTGAAACACCGTCCGCACACACTGAAACCAATTCCGCACACACTGAAACATCTTCCCCACACACTGAAACCCCTTCCCCACACACTGAAACACTTCCCCACACACTGAAACCCCTTCCCCACACACTGAAACCCCTTCCCCACACACTGAAACCCCTTCCCCACACAATGCAATCCCTTCCCCACACACTGAAACCCTTCCCCACACACTGAAACCCCTTCCCCACACACTGAAACATCTTCCCCACACACTGTAATCCTTCCCCACACACTGAAACACTTCCCCACACACTGAAACCCCTTCCCCACACTCTGAAACCCCTTCCCCACACAATGCAATCCCTTCCCCACACACTGAAACCCTTCCCCACACACTGAAACCCCTTCCCCACACACTCAAAACCCTTCCCCACACACTGAAACCCATCCCGACACTCTGAAATCCCTTCCCCACACAGTGAAACAGCTTCCCCACACACTGAAACCCTTCCCCACACACTGAAACGCATCCCCACACACTGAAACACATCTCCACACACTGACACACCTCCCCCACACACTGAAACCACTTCCCCACACACACTGAAACACCTTCCCCACACACTGAAACAACTACCCCACACACTGAAATACCATCCCCACTCACTGAAAACGCTTTCCCCACACACTGGATCACTTCCCCACACACTGAAACCCCTTCCCCACACACTGAAACAGCTTCCCCACACACTGAAACCCCTTCACCACACACTGAAACACCTTCCACATACACTGAAACACCTTCCCCACACACTGAAACACATTTTCCACACACTGAAACCCCTTCCGCACACACTGAAACACTTTCCCCACACACTGAAACCCTTCCCCACACACTGAAACCCCTTCCCCACACACTGAAACCCTTCCCCACACACTAAAACCCCTTCCCCACTTACTGAAAAACCTTCACCACACACTGAAAAAACTTCCCCACACACTGAAACACTTCCCCACACACTGAAACACATTCACCACACACTGAAACCCTTCCCCACACACTGAAACGCATCCCCACACACTGAAACACACCTCCACACACTGACACACCTCCCCTACACACTGAAACCCCTTCCCCACACACACTGAAACACCTTCTCCACACACTGAAACAACTACCCCACACACTGAAATACCATCCCCACTCACTGAAACCGCTTTCCCACACACTGAAACCCCTTCCCCACACACTGGATCACTTCCCCACACACTGAAACCCCTTCCCCGCACACTGAAACAGCTTCCTCACACACTGAAACCCCTTCCCCACACACTGAAACACCTTCCGCACTCACTGAAACACTCTTCCCCACACACTGAAACACCTTTTCCACACACTGCAACCCCTTCCGCACACACTGAAACACCTTCCCCACACACTGAAACCCTTCCCCACACACTGAAACCCCTTCCCCACACACTGAAACCCTTCCCCACACACTGAAACCCCTTCCCCACTGACTGAAACACCTTCACCACACACTGAAAAAACTTCCCCGCACACTGAAACACCTTCCTCACACACACTGAAACCCCTTCCCCACATACTGAGACACCTTCCCCATACACTGAAACACCTTCCCCATACACTGAAACACCTTGCCAACACACTGAAACCCCTTCCGCACACACTGTAACACCTTTCCCACACACTGAAACCCTTCACCACACACTGAAACACTTCGCCGCACACTGAAACACGTTCCCCACACACTGAAACCCCTTCCCCACACACTGACACAACTTCGCCACACACTGAAACACATTCCCCACACACTGAAACCCCATCCCCACACAGTGAAACACATCCCCACACACTGAAACACATTCCCGACACACTGAAACCCCTTCCCCACAGACTGAAACCCTTTCCCAAACACTGAAACCAATTCACCACACACTGAAACACCTCCCCCACACACAGAAACACCTTCCACACACACTGAAACCCCTTCCCCACACACTGAAACCGCTTCCGCACACTCTGAAATCCCTTCCGCACACAGTGAAACAGCTTCCCCACACACAGAAACACATCCCCACACACTGAAACCCATCCCCACTCACTGAAACATCTTCCCCACACACTGAAACCCCTTCCCCACACACTGAAACACTTCCCCACACACTGAAACCCCTTCCCCACACACTGAAACCCCTTCCCCACACACTGAAACCCCTTCCCCACACAATGCAATCCCTTCCCCACACACTGAAACCCTTCCCCACACACTGAAACCCCTTCCCCACACACTGAAACATCTTCCCCACACACTGTAATCCTTCCCCACACACTGAAACCCATCCCCACACACTGAAACCCATCCCCACACACTGAAACACATTCACCACACACTGAAACCCTTCCCCACACACTGAAACGCATCCCCACACACTGAAACACACCTCCACACACTGACACACCTCCCCTACACACTGAAACCCCTTCCCCACACACACTGAAACACCTCCCCCACGCACTGAAACAACTACCCCACACACTGAAATACCATCCCCACTCACTGAAACCGCTTTCCCACACACTGAAACCCCTTCCCCACACACTGGATCACTTCCCCACACACTGAAACCCCTTCCCCACACACTGAAACAGCTTCCCCACACACTGAAACCCCTTCCCCACACACTGAAACACCTTCCGCACACACTGAAACACCTTCCCCACACACTGAAACACCTTTTCCACACACTGAAACCCCTTCCGCACACACTGAAACACCTTCCCCACACACTGAAACCCTTCCCCACACACTGAAACCCCTTCCCCACACACTGAAACCCTTCCCCACACACTGAAACCCCTTCCCCACACACTGAAACACCTTCCCCACACACTGGAAAAACTTCCCCGCACACTGAAACACCTTCCTCACACACACAGAAACCCCTTCCCCTCATACTGAGACACCTTCCCCATACACTGAAACACCTTCCCCATACACTGAAACACCTTGCCAACACACTGAAACCCCTTCCGCACACAATGTAACACCTTTCCCACACACTGAAACCCTTCACCACACACTGAAACACTTCGCCACACACTGAAACACGTTCCCCACACACTGAAACCCCTTCCCCACACACTGAAACACCTTCGCCACACACTGAAACACATTCCCCACACACTGAAACCCCATCCCCACACAGTGAAACACATCCCCACACACTGAAACACATTCCCGACACACTGAAACCCCTTCCCCACAGACTGAAACCCTTTCCCAAACACTGAAACCAATTCACCACACACTGAAACACCTCCCCCACACACAGAAACACCTTCCGCACACACTGAAACCCCTTCCTCACACACTGAAACCGCTTCTGCACACAATGAAACACCTTCCTCCCACACTGAAACCCCTTCCCCACCCACTGAAACACCGTCCGCACACACTGAAACCAATTCCGCACACACTGAAACATCTTCCCCACACAGTGAAACCCCTTCCCCACACACTGAAACACTTCCCCACACACTGAAACCCCTTCCCCACACACTGAAACCCCTTCCCCACACACTGAAACCCCTTCCCCACACAATGCAATCCCTTCCCCACACACTGAAACCCTTCCCCACACACTGAAACCCCTTCCCCACACACTGAAACATCTTCCCCACACACTGTAATCCTTCCCCACACACTGAAACACTTCCCCACACTCTGAAACCCCTTCCCCACACAATGCAATCCCTTCCCCACACACTGAAACCCTTCCCCACACACTGAAACCCCTTCACCACACATTCAAAACCATTCCCCACACACTGAAACCCATCCCGACACTCTGAAATCCCTTCCCCACACAGTGAAACAGCTTCCCCACACACTGAAACACATCCCCACACACTGAAACCCATCCCCACTCACTAAAACCCCTTCCCCACACACTGAAACCCCTTCCCCACACACTGAAACACATCCCCACACACTGAAACTCCTTCCCCACACACTGAAGCCCTTCCCCACACACTGAAACACATCCCCACACACTGAAGCACATCCCCACGCACTGAAACACCTTCCCCACACACGGAAACCCCTTCCCCACACACTGCCACAGCTTCCCCACACACTGAAACACCTTTCCCACACACTGTAACACCTTCCGCACACACTGAAGCCCATCCCCACACACTGAAACCCATGCCCACACACTGAAACACCTTCCCCACACTCTGAAACCCCTTCCCCACACACTGAAACAACTTCCCCACACACTGAAATCCCTTCCGCACACAATGAAACCCATCCGCACAAACTGAAACCCATCCCCACACACTGAAACCCCTTCCCCACACACTGAAACCCCTTCCCCACACACTGAAACACTTCCCCACACACTGAAACACCTTCCCCACAGACTGAAAGCCCTTCCGCACACACTGAAACCCATCCCCACACACTGAAACACATTCACCACACACTGAAACCCTTCCCCACACACTGAAACGCATCCCCACACACGGAAACACATCTCCACACACTGACACACCTCCCCCACACACTGAAACCCCTTCCCCACACACACTGACACACCTTTCCCACACACTGAAACAACTACCCCACACACTGAAATACCATCCCCACTCGCTGAAACCGCTTTCCCACACACTGAAATCCCTTCCCCACACACTGGATTACTTCCCCACACACTGAAACCCCTTCCCCACACACTGAAACAGCTTCTCCACACACTGAAACCCCTTCCCCACACACTGAAACACCTTCCGCACACAGTGAAACACCTTCCCCACAGACTGAAACACCTTTTCCACACACTGAAACACCTTCCGCACACACTGAACCACCTTCCCCACACACTGAAACCCTTCCCCACACACTGAAACCCCTTCCCCACACACTGAAACCCTTCCCCACACACTGAAACCCCTTCCCCACTGACTGAAACACATTCACCACACACTGAAAAAACTTCCCCACACACTGAAACACTTCCCCACACACTGAAACACCTTCCCCACAGACTGAAAGCCCTTCCGCACACACTGAAACCCATCCCCACACACTGAAACCCGTCCCCACACACTGAAACACATTCACCACTCACTGAAACCCTTCCCCACACACTGAAACGCATCCCCACACACTGAAACACATCTCCACACACTGGATCACTTCCCCACACACTGAAACCCCTTCCCCACACACTGAAACAGCTTCTCCACACTCTGAAACCCATCCCCACACACTGAAACCCATCCCCACACACTGAAACCCCTTCCCCACACACTGAAACCCCTTCCCCACACACTGAAACACATCCCCACACTCTGAAACACCTTCCCCACATACTGTGACCCCTTCCGCACACACTGAAACCCATCCCCACACTCTGAAACCCATCCCCACACACTGAAACTCCTTCCCCACACACTGAAACCCCTTCCACACACACTGAAACACCTGCCCCACACACTGAAACCCCTTCCTCACACAGTGAAACCCTTCCCCACACACTGAAACCCCTTCACCACACACTGAAACAGCTTCCGCACACACTGAAATACCTTCCCCACACACTGAAACACCTTTTCCACACACTGAAACCCCTTCCGCACACACTGAAACACCTTCCCCACACACTGAAACCCTTCCCCACACACTGAAACCCTTCCCCACACACTGAAACACCTTCCGCACACACTGAACCACCTTCCCCACACACTGAAACCCTTCCCCACACACTGAAACCCCTTCCCCACACACTGAAACCCTTCCCCACACACTGAAACCCCTTCCCCACTGACTGAAACACATTCACCACACACTGAAAAAACTTCCCCACACACTGAAACACTTCCCCACACACTGAAACACCTTCCCCACAGACTGAAAGCCCTTCCGCACACACTGAAACCCATCCCCACACACTGAAACCCGTCCCCACACACTGAAACACATTCACCACACACTGAAACCCTTCCCCACACACTGAAACGCATCCCCACACACTGAAACACATCTCCACACACTGGATCACTTCCCCACACACTGAAACCCCTTCCCCACACACTGAAACAGCTTCTCCACACTCTGAAACCCATCCCCACACACTGAAACCCATCCCCACACACTGAAACCCCTTCCCCACACACTGAAACCCCTTCCCCACACACTGAAACACATCCCCACACTCTGAAACACCTTCCCCACATACTGTAACCCCTTCCGCACACACTGAAACCCATCCCCACACTCTGAAACCCATCCCCACACACTGAAACTCCTTCCCCACACACTGAAACCCCTTCCACACACACTGAAACACCTGCCCCACACACTGAAACCCCTTCCTCACACAGTGAAACCCTTCCCCACACACTGAAACCCCTTCCCCACACACTGAAACAGCTTCCGCACACACTGAAACACCTTCCCCACACACTGAAACACCTTTTCCACACACTGAAACCCCTTCCGCACACACTGAAACACCTTCCCCACACACTGAATCCCTTCCCCACACACTGAAACACATCTCCACACACTGGATCACTTCCCCACACACTGAAACCCCTTCCCCACACACTGAAACAGCTTCTCCACACTCTGAAACCCATCCCCACACACTGAAACCCATCCCCACACACTGAAACCCCTTCCCTACACACTGAAACCCCTTCCCCACACACTGAAACACATCCCCACACTCTGAAACACCTTCCCCACATACTGTAACCCCTTCCGCACACACTGAAACCCATCCCCACACTCTGAAACCCATCCCCACACACTGAAACTCCTTCCCCACACACTGAAACCCCTTCCACACACACTGAAACACCTGCCCCACACACTGAAACCCCTTCCTCACACAGTGAAACCCTTCCCCACACACTGAAACCCCTTCCCCACACACTGAAACAGCTTCCGCACACACTGAAACACCTTCCCCACACACTGAAACACCTTTTCCACACACTGAAACCCCTTCCGCACACACTGAAACACCTTCCCCACACACTGAAACCCTTCCCCACACACTGAAACCCTTCCCCACACACTGAAACCCCCTCGCCACTGACTGAAACACCTTCACCACACACTGAAAAAACTTCCCCGCACACTGAAACACCTTCCTCACACACACTGAAACCCCTTTCCCACATACTGAGACACCTTCCCCATACTCTGAAACACCTTCCCCATACACTGAAACACCTTGCCAACACACTGAAACCCCTTCCGCACACACTGTAACACCTTTCCCACACACTGAAACCCTTCACCACACACTGAAACACTTCGCCACACACTGAAACACGTTCCCCACACACTGAAACCCCTTCCCCACACACTGAAACACCTTCGCCACACACTGAAACACATTCCCCATACACTGAAACCCCATCCCCACACAGTGAAACACATCCCCACACACTGAAACACATTCCCGACACACTGAAACCCCTTCCCCACAGACTGAAACCCTTTCCCAAACACTGAAACCAATTCACCACACACTGAAACACCTCCCCCACACACAGAAACACCTTCCGCACACACTGAAACCCCTTCCCCACACACTGAAACCGCTTCCGCACACAATGAAACACCTACCTCCCACACTGAAACCCCTTCCCCACCCACTGAAACACCTTCCGCACACACTGAAACCAATTCCGCACACACTGAAACATCTTCCCCACACACTGAAACCCCTTCCCCACAAACTGAAACACTTCCCCACACACTGAAACCCCTTCCCCACACACTGAAACCCCTTCCCCACACACTGAAACCCCTTCCCCACACAATGCAATCCCTTCCCCACACACTGAAACCCTTCCCCACACACTGAAACCCCTTTCCCACACACTGAAACATCTTCCCCACACACTGTAATCCTTCCCCACACACCGAAACACTTCCCCACACACTGAAACCCCTTCCCCACACTCTGAAACCCCTTCCCCACACAATGCAATCCCTTCCCCACACACTGAAACCCTTCCCCACACACTGAAACCCCTTCCCCACACACTCAAAACCCTTCCCCACACAATGAAACCCATCCCGACACTCTGAGACCCCTTCCCCACACAGTGAAACAGCTTCCCCACACACTGAAACACATCCGCACACACTGAAACCCACACCCACACACTAAAACCACTTCCCCACACACTGAAACCCCTTCCCCACACACTGAAACACATCCCCACACTCTGAAACACCTTCCCCACACACTGTAACCCCTTCCGCACACACTGAAACTCCTTCCCCACACACTGAAGCCCTTCCCCACACACTGAAACACATCCCCACACACTGAAGCACATCCCCACGCACTGAAACACCTTCCCCACACACGGAAACCCCTTCCCCACACACTGCCACAGCTTCCCCACACACTGAAACACCTTTCCCACACACTGTAACACCTTCTGCACACACTGAAGCCCATCCCCACACACTGAAACCCATGCCCACACACTGAAACACCCTCCCCACACTCTGAAACCCCTTCCCCACACACTGAAACAACTTCCCCACACACTGTAATCCCTTCCGCACACAATGAAACACCTTCCGCACAAACTGAAACCCATCCCCACACACTGAAACCCCTTCCCCACACACTGAAACCCCTTCCCCACACACTGAAACACTTCCCCACACACTGAAACACCTTCCTCACACACTGAAAGCCCTTCCGCACACACTGAAACCCATCCCCACACACTGAAACCCATCCCCACACACTGAAACCCATCCCCACACACTGAAACACATTCACCACACACTGAAACCCTTCCCCACACACTGAAACGCATCCCACACACTGAAACAGATCTCCACACACTGACACACCTCCCCCACACACTGAAACCCCTTCCCCACACACACTGAAACACCTTCCCCACACACTGAAGCAACTACCCCACACACTGAAATACCATCCCCACTCGCTGAAACCGCTTTCCCACACACTGAAACACCTTCCACACACACTGGATCACTTCCCCACACACTGAAACCCCTTCCCCACACACTGAAACAGCTTCTCCACACACTGAAACCCCTTCCCCACACACTGAAACACCTTCGGCACACACTGAAACACCTTCCCCACAGACTGAAACACCTTTTCCACACACTGAAACCCCTTCCGCACACACTGAACCACCTTCCCCACACACTGAAACCCTTCCCCACACACTGAAACCCCTTCCCCACACACTGAAACCCTTCCCCACATACTGAAACCCCTTCCCCACTGACTGAAACACATTCACCACACACTGAAAAAACTTCCCCACACACTGAAACACCTTCCCCACAGACTGAAAGCCCTTCCGCACACACTGAAACACATCCCCACACACTGAAACCCATCCCCACACACTGAAACACATTCACCACACACTGAAACCCTTCCCCACACACTGAAACGCATCCCCACACACTGAAACACATCTCCACACACTGACACACCTCCCCCACACACTGAAACCCCTTCCCCACACACACTGAAACACCTTCCCCACACACTGAAACAACTACCCCACACACTGAAATACCATCCCCACTCACTGAAACCGCTTTCCCACACACTGAAACCCCTTCCCCACACACTGGATCACTTCCCCACACACTGAAACCCCTTCCCCACACACTGAAACAGCTTCCCCACACACTGAAACCCCTTCCCCACACACTGAAACACGTTCCGCACACACTGAAACACCTTCCCCACACACTGAAACCCTTCCCCACACACTGAAACCCCTTCCCCACACACTCAAACCACTTCCCCACACACTGAAACCCATCCCGGCACTCTGAAACCCCTTCCCCACACAGTGAAACAGCTTCCCCACACACTGAAACACATCCCCACACACTGAAACCCATCCCCACACACTGAAACCCCTTCCCCACACACTGAAACCCCTTCCCCACACACTGAAACACATCCCCACACTCTGAAACACCTTCCCCACACACTGTAACCCCTTCCGCACACACTGAAACCTATCCCCACACACTGAAACCCATCCCCACACACTGAAACTCCTTCCCCACACACTGAAACCCCTTCCACACACACTGAAACACCTGCCCCACACACTGAAATCCCTTCCTCACACAGTGAAACCCTTCCCCACACACTGAAACCCCTTCCCCACACACTGAAACACCTTCCGCACACACTGAAACACCTTCCCCACACACTGAAACACCTTTTCCACACACTGAAACCCCTTCCGCACACACTGAAACACCTTCCCCACACACTGAAACCCTTCCGCACACACTGAAACCCCTTCCCCACACACTGAAACCCTTCCCCACACACTGAAACTCCTTCCCCACTGACTGAAACACCTTCACCACACACTGAAAAAACTTCCCCGCACATTGAAACACCTTCCTCACACACACTGAAACCCCTTCCCCACATACTGAGACACCTTCCCCATACACTGAATCACCTTCCCCATTCACTGAAACACCTTGCCAACACACTGAAACCCCTTCCGCACACACTGTAACACCTTTCTCACACACTGAAACCCTTCACCACACACTGAAACACTTCGCCACACACTGAAACACGTTCCCCACACACGGAAACCCCTTCCCCACACACTGAAACACCTTCGCCACACACTGAAACACATTCCCCACACAGTGAAACCCCATCCTCACACAGTGAAACACATCCCCACACACTGAAACACATTCCCGACACACTGAAACCCCTTCCCCACAGACTGAAACCCTTTCCCAAACACTGAAACCCCTTCCGCACACACTGAAACCCATCCCCACACACTGAAACCCATCACCACACACTGAAACCCATCCCCACACACTGAAACACATTCACCACACACTGAAACCCTTCCCCACACACTGAAACACATCCCCACACACTGAAAAACATCTCCACACACTGACACACCTCCCCCACACACTGAAACCCCTTCCCCACACACACTGAAACACCTTCCCCACACACTGAAACAACTACCCCACACACTGAAATACCATCCCCACTCACTGAAACCGCTTTCCCACACACTGAAACCCCTTCCCCACACACTGGATCACTTCCCCACACACTGACAGCCCTTCCCCACACACTGAAACAGCTTCCCCACACACTGAAACCCCTTCCCCACACACTGAAACACCTTCCGCACACACTGAGACACCTTCCCCACACACTGAAACACCTTTTCCACACACTGAAACCCCTTCCGCACACACTGAAACACCTTCCCCACACACTGAAACCCTGCCCCACACACTGAAACCCCTTTACCACACACTGAAACCTTTCCCCACACACTGAAACCCCTTCCACACTGACTGAAACACCTTCCCCACACACTGAAAAAACTTCCCCACACACTGAAACACCTTCCTCACACACACTGAAACCCCTTTCCCACATTCTGAGACACCTTCCCCATACACTGGAACACCTTCCCCATACACTGAAACACCTTGCCAACACACTGAAACCCCTTCCGCACACACTGAAACACCTTTCCCATACATTGAAACCCTTCACCACACACTGAAACACTTCGCCGCACACTGAAACACGTTCCCCACACACTGAAACCCCTTCCCCACACACTGAAACCCCTTCGCCACACACTGAAACACATTCCCCACACACTGAAACCCCATCCCCACACAGTGAAACACATCCCCACACACTGAAACACATTCCCCACACACTGAAACCCCTTCCCCACAGACTGAAACCCTTTCCCAAACACTGAAACCCTTTCACCACACACTGAAACAGCTCCCCCACACACAGAAACACCTTCCTCACACACTGAAACCCCTTCCCCACACACTGTAACACCTTCCGCACACACTGAAGCCCATCCCCACACACTGAAACCCATGCCCACACTCTGAAACACCTTCCCCACACTCTGAAACCCCTTCCCCACCCACTTGAACAACTTCCCCACACACTGAAATCCCTTCCGCACACAATGAAACCCATCCGCACAAACTGAAACCCATCCCCACACACTGAAACCCCTTCCCCACACACTGAAACCCCTTCCCCACACACTGAAACACTTCCCCACACACTGAAACACCTTCCCCACAGACTGAAAGCCCTTCCGCACACACTGAAACCCATCCCCACACACTGAAACCCTTCCCCAAACACTGAAACCAATCCCCACACACTGAAACACATTCACCACACACTGAAACCCTTCCCCACACACTGAAACGCATCCCCACACACTGAAACACATCTCCACACACTGACACACCTCCCCCACACACTGAAACCCCTTCCCCACACACACTGAAACACCTTCCCCACACACTGAAACAACTACCCCACACACTGAAATACCATCCCCACTCGCTGAAACCGCTTTCCCACACACTGAAACCCCTTCCCCACACACTGGATCACTTCCCCACACACTGAAACCCCTTCCCCACACACTGAAACAGCTTCTCCACACACTGAAACCCCTTCCCCACACACTGAAACACCTTCCGCACACAGTGAAACACCTTCCCCACAGACTGAAACCCTTCCCCACACACTGAAACCCCTTCCCCACACACTGAAACCCTTCCCCACACACTGAACCCCCTTCCCCATTGACTGAAACACATTCACCACACACTGAAAAAACTTCCCCACACACTGAAATACTTACCCACTCACTGAAACACCTTCCCCACAGACTGAAAGCCCTTCTGCACACACTGAAACCCATCCCCACACACTGAAACCCATCCCCACACACTGAAACCCATCCCCACACACTGAAACACATTCACCACACACTGAAACCCTTCCCCACACACTGAAACGCATCCCCACACACTGAAACACATCTCCACACACTGACACACCTCCCCCACACACTGAAACCCCTTCCCCACACACACTGAAACACCTTCCCCACACACTGAAACAACTACCCCACACACTGAAATACCATCCCCACTCACTGAAACCGCTTTCCCACACACTGAAACCCCTTCCCCACACACTGGATCACTTCCCCACACACTGAAACCCCTTCCCCACACACTGAAACAGCTTCCCCACACACTGAAACCGCTTCCCCACACACTGAAACACCTTCCGCACACACTGAAACACCTTCCGCACACACTGAAACACCTTTTCCACACACTGAAACCCCTTCCCCACACACTGAAACCCCTTCCACACACAATGCAATCCCTTCCCCACACACTGAAACCCTTCCCCACACACTGAAACCCCTTCCCCACACACTCAAACCACTTCCCCACACACTGAAACCCATCCCGACACTCTGAAACCCCTTCCCCACACAGTGAAACAGCTTCCCCACACACTGAAACGCATCCCCACACACTGAAACCCATCCCCACACACTGAAACCCCTTCCCCACACACTGAAACCCCTTCCCCACACACTGAAACACATCCCCACACACTGAAACACCTTCCCCACACACTGTAACCCCTTCCGCACACATTGAAACCTAACCCCACACACTGAAACCCATCCCCACACACTGAAACTCCTTCCCCACACACTGAAACCCCTTCCAGACACACTGAAACACCTGCCCCACACACTGAAACCCCTTCCTCACACAGTGAAACCCTTCCCGACACACTGAAACCCCTTCCCCACACACTGAAACACCTTCCGCACACACTGAAACACCTTCCCCACACACTGAAACACCTTTTCCACACACTGAAACCCCTTCCGCACACACTGAAACTCTTCCCCACACACTGAAACCCTTCCCCACACACTGAAACCCCTTCCCCACACACTGAAACCCTTCCCCACACACTGAAACCCCTTCCCCACTGACTGAAACACCTTCACCACACACTGAAAAAACTTCCCCGCACACTGAAACACCTTCCTCACACACACTGAAACCCCTTCCCCACAGAGTGAGACACCTTCCCCATACACTGAAACACCTTCCCCATACACTGAAACACCTTGCCAACACACTGAAACACGTTCCCCACACACTGAAACCCCTTCCCCACACACTGAAACACCTTCGCCACACACGGAAACACATTCCCCACACACTGAAACCCCATCCTCACACAGTGAAACACATCCCCACACACTGAAACACATTCCCGACACACTGAAACCCCTTCCCCACAGACTGAAACCCTTTCCCAAACACTGAAACCCCTCCGCACACACTGAAACCCATCCCCACACACTGAAACCCATCCCCACACACGGAAACACATTCACCGCACACTGAAACCCTTCCCCACACACTGAAACACATCCCCACACACTGAAAAACATCTCCGCACACTGACACACCTCCCCCACACACTGAAACCCCTTCCCCACACACACTGAAACACCTTCCCCACACACTGAAACAAATACCCCACACACTGAAATACCATCCCCACTCACTGAAACCGCTTTCCCACACACTGAAACCCCTTCCCCACACACTGGATCACTTCCGCACACACTGAAACCCCTTCCCCACACACTGAAACAGCTTCCCCACACACTGAAACCCCTTCCCCACACACTGAAACACCTTCCGCACACACTGAGACACCTTCCCCACACACTGAAACACCTTTTCCACACACTGAAACCCCTTCCGCACACACTGAAACACCTTCCCCACTCACTGAAACCCTTCCCCACACACTGAAACCCCTTTACCACACACTGAAACCCTTCCCCACACACTGAAACCCCTTCCCCACTGACTGAAACACCTTCCCCACACACCGAAAAAACTTCCCCACACACTGAAACACCTTCCTCACACACACTGAAACCCCTTTCCCACGTTCTGAGACACCTTCCCCATACACTGGAACACCTTCCCCATACACTGAAACACCTTGCCAACACACTGAAACCCCTTCCGCACACACTGAAACACCTTTCCCATACACTGAAACCCTTCACCACACACTGAAACACTTCGCCGCACACTGAAACACGTTCCCCAAACACTGAAACCCCTTCCCCACTCACTGAAACCCCTTCGCCACACACTGAAACACATTCCCCACACACTGAAACTCCATCCACACACAGTGAAACACATCCCCACACACTGAAACACATTCCCCACACACTGAAACCCCTTCCCCACAGACTGAAACCCTTTCCCAAACACTGAAACCCTTTCACCACACACTGAAACAGCTCCCCCACACACAGAAACACCTTCCTCACACACTGAAACCCCTTCCCCACACACTGAAACAGCTTCCGCACACAATGAAACACCTTCCTCCCACACTGAAACCCCTTCCCCACACACTGAAACACCTTCCCCACACACTGAAACCCTTCCCCACACACTGAAACCCCTTTACCACACACTGAAACCCTTCCCCACACACTGAAACCCCTTCCCCACTGACTGAAACACCTTCCCCACACACCGAAAAAACTTCCCCACACACTGAAACACCTTCCTCACACACACTGAAACCCCTTTCCCACGTTCTGAGACACCTTCCCCATACACTGGAACACCTTCCCCATACACTGAAACACCTTGCCAACACACTGAAACCCCTTCCGCACACACTGAAACACCTTTCCCATACACTGAAACCCTTCACCACACACTGAAACACTTCGCCGCACACTGAAACACGTTCCCCAAACACTGAAACCCCTTCCCCACACACTGAAACCCCTTCGCCACACACTGAAACACATTCCCCACACACTGAAACCCCATCCCCACACAGTGAAACACATCCCCACACACTGAAACACATTCCCCACACACTGAAACCCCTTCCCCACAGACTGAAACCCTTTCCCAAACACTGAAACCCTTTCACCACACACTGAAACAGCTCCCCCACACACAGAAACACCTTCCTCACACACTGAAACCCCTTCCCCACACACTGAAACCGCTTCCGCACACAATGAAACACCTTCCTCCCACACTGAAACCCCTTCCCCACACACTGAAACACCATCCGCACACACTGAAACCACTTCCGCACACACTGAAACATCTTCCCCACACACTGAAACCCTTTCCCCACACACTGAAACAGCTTCTCCACTCACTGAAACCCCTTCCCCACACACTGAAACACCTTCCGCACACACTGAAACACCTTCCCCACAGACTGAAACACCTTTTCCACACACTGAAACCCCTTCCGCACACACTGAACCACCTTCCCCACACACTGAAACCCTTCCCCACACACTGAAACCCCTTCCCCACACACTGAAACCCTTCCCCACACACTGAAACCCCTTCCCCACTGACTGAAACACATTCACCACACACAGACAAAACTTCCCCACACACTGAAACACTTCCCCACACACTGAAACACCTTCCCCACAGACTGAAAGCCCTTCCGCACACACTGAAAACCATCCCCACACACTGAAACCCATCCCCACACACTGAAACCCCATCCCCACACAGTGAAACACATCCCCACACACTGAAACACATTTCCCACACACTGAAGCCCCTTCCCCACAGACTGAAACCCTTTCCCAAACACTGAAACCCTTTCACCACACACTGAAACAGCTCCCCCACACACAGAAACACCTTCCTCACACACTGAAACCCCTTCCCCACACACTGAAACCGCTTCCGCACACAATGAAACACCTTCCTCCCACACTGAAACCCCTGCCCCACACACTGAAACACCATCCGCACACACTGAAACCACTTCCGCACACACTGAAACATCTTCCCCACACACTGAAACCCTTTCCCCACACACTGAAACAGCTTCTCCACACACTGAAACCCCTTCCCCACACACTGAAACACCTTCCGCACACACTGAAACACCTTCCCCACAGACTGAAACACCTTTTCCACACACTGAAACCCCTTCCGCACACACTGAACCACCATCCCCACACACTGAAACCCTTCCCCACACACTGAAACCCCTTCCCCACACACTGAAACCCTTCCCCACACACTGAAACCCCTTCCCCACTGACTGAAACACATTCACCACACACAGAAAAAACTTCCCCACACACTGAAACACTTCCCCACACACTGAAACACCTTCCCCACAGACTGAAAGCCCTTCCGCACACACTGAAAACCATCCCCACACACTGAAACCCATCCCCACACACTGAAACCCATCCCCACACACTGAAACACATTCACCACACACTGAAACCCTTCCCCACACACTGAAGCGCATCCCCACACACTGAAACACATCTCCACACACTGACACACCTCCCCCACACACTGAAACCCCTTCCCCACACACACTGAAACACCTTCCCCACACACTGAAACAACTACCCCACACACTGAAATACCATCCCCACTCACTGAAACCGCTTTCCCACACACTGAAACCCCTTCCCCACACACTGGATCACTTCCCCACACACTGAAACCCCTTCCCCACACACTGAAACAGCTTCCCCACACACTGAAACCCCTTCCCCACACACTGAAACACCTTCCGCACACACTGTAACACCTTTTCCACACACTGAAACCCCTTCCCCACACACTGAAACCCCTTCCACACACAATGCAATCCCTTCCCCACACACTGAAACCCTTCCGCACACACTGAAACCCCTTCCCCACACACTCAAACCACTTCCCCACACACTCAAACCCATCCCGAAACTCTGAAACCCCTTCCACCCACAGTGAAACAGCTTCCCCACACACTGAAACCCATCCCCACACACTGAAACCCATCCCCACACACTGAAACCCCTTCCCCACACACTGAAACCCCTTCCCCACACACTGAAACACATCCCCACACTCTGAAATACCTTCCCCACACACTGTAACCCCTTCCGCACACACTGAAACCTATCCCCACACACTGAAACCCATCCCCACACACTGAAACTCATTCCCCACATACTGAAACCCCTTCCACACACACTGAAACACCTGCCCCACACACTGAAACCCCTTCCTCACACAGTGAAACCCTTCCCCACACACTGAAACCCCTTCCCCACACACTGAAACACCTTCCGCAACCACTGAAACACCTTCCCCACACACTGAAACACCTTTTCCACACACTGAAACCCCTTCCGCACACACTGAAACACCTTCCCCACACACTGAAACTCTTCCCCACACACTGAAACCCCTTCCCCACACACTGAAACCCTTCCCCACACACTGAAACCCCTTCCCCACTGACTGAAACACCTTCACCACACACTGAAAAAATTTCCCCGCACAATGAAACACCTTCCTCACACACACTGAAACCCCTTCCCCACATACTGAGACACCTTCCCCATACACTGAAACACCTTCCCCATACACTGAAACACCTTGCCAACACACTGAAACCCCTTCCGCACACGCTGTAACACCTTTCCCACACACTGAAACCCTTCACCACACACTGAAACACTTCCCCACACACTGAAACCCCTTCCTCACACACTCAAACCACTTCCCCACACACTGAAACCCATCCCGACACTCTGAAACCCCTTCCCCACACAGTGAAACAGGTTCCCCACACACTGAAACCCATCCCCACACACTGAAACCCATCCCCACACACTGAAACCCCTTCCCCACACACTGAAACCCCTTCCCCACACACTGAAACACATCCCCACACTCTGAAATACCTTCCCCACACACTGTAACCCCTTCCGCACACACTGAAACCTATCCCCACACACTGAAACCCATCCCCACACACTGAAACTCCTTCCCCACACACTGAAACCCCTTCCACACACAGTGAAACCCTTCCCCACACACTGAAACCCCTTCCCCACACACTGAAACACCTTCCGCACACACTGAAACACCTTCCCCACTCACTGACACACCTTTTCCACACACTGAAACCCCTTCCGCACACACTGAAACACCTTCCCCACACACTGAAACCCTTCCCCACACACTGAAACCCCTTCCCCACACACTGAAACCCTTCCCCACACACTGAAACCCCTTCCCCACTGACTGAAACACCTTCACCACACACTGAAAAAACTTCCCCGCACAATGAAACACCTTCCTCACACACACTGAAACCCCTTCCCCACATACTGAGACACCTTCCCCATTCACTGAAACACCTTCCCCATACACTGAAACACCTTGCCAACACACTGAAACCCCTTCCGCACACACTGTAACACCTTTCCCACACACTGAAACCCTTCACCACACACTGAAACACTTCGCCACACACTGAAACACGTTCCCCACACACTTAAACCCCTTCCCCACACACTGAAACACCTTCGCCACACACTGAAACACATTCCCCACACAGTGAAACCCCATCCTCACACAGTGAAACACATCCCCACACACTGAAACACATTCCCGACACACTGAAACCCCTTCCCCACAGACTGAAACCCTTTCCCAAACACTGAAACCCCTTCCGCACACACTGAAACCCATCCCCACACACTGAAACCCATCCCCACACACTGAAACCCATCCCCACACACTGAAACACATTCACCACACACTGAAACCCTTCCCCACACACTGAAACACATCCCCACACACTGAAAAACATCTCCACACACTGACACACCTCCCCCACACACTGAAACCCCTTCCCCACACACACTGAAACACCTTCCCCACACACTGAAACAACTACCCCACACACTGAAATACCATCCCTACTCACTGAAACCGCTTTCCCACACACTGAAACCCCTTCCCCACACACTGGATCACTTCCCCACACACTGATACCCCTTCCCCACACACTGAAACAGCTTCCCCACACACTGAAACCCCTTCCGCACACACTGAAACACCTTCCTCACACACTGAGACACCTTCCCCACACACTGAAACACCTTTTCCACACACTGAAACCCCTTCCGCACACACTTAAACACCTTCCCGACACACTGTAACCCTTCCCCACACACTGAAACCCCTTTACCACCACTGAAACCCTTCCCCACACACTGAAACCCCTTCCCCACTGACTGAAACACCTTCCCCACACACTGAAAAAACTTCCCCACACACTGAAACACCTTCCTCACACACACTGAAACCCCTTTCCCACATTCTGAGACACCTTCCCCATACACTGGAACACCTTCCCCATACACTGAAACACCTTGCCAACACACTGAAACCCCTTCCGCACACACTGAAACACCTTTCCCATACACTGAAACCCTTCACCACACACTGAAACACATCGCCGCACACTGAAACACGTTCCCCACACACTGAAACCCCTTCCCCACACACTGAAACCCCTTCGCCACACACTGAAACACATTCCCCACACACTGAAACCCCATCCCCACACAGTGAAACACATCCCCACACACTGAAACACATTCCCCACACACTGAAACCCCTTCCCCACAGACTGAAACCCTTTCCCAAACACTGAAACCCTTTCACCACACACTGAAACAGCTCCCCCACACACAGAAACACCTTCCTCACACACTGAAACCCCTTCCCCACACACTGAAACACCATCCGCACACACTGAAACCACTTCTGCACACACTGAAACATCTTCCCCACACACTGAAACCCCTTCCCCACACACTGAAACACCTGCCCCACACACTGAAACCCCTTCCACACACACTGAAACACCTGCCCCACACACTGAAACCCCTTCCTCACACAGTGAAACCCTTCCCCACACACTGAAACCCCTTCCCCACACACTGAAGCACATCCCCACACACTGAAACCCCTTCCCCACACACTGAAACACATCCCTACACACTGAAACCACTTCCCCAAACACTGAAACAGCTTCCCCACACACTGAAACCCATCCCCACACACTGAAACCCATCCCCACACACTGAAACCCATCCCCACACACTGAAACTCATTCCCCACATACTGAAACCCCTTCCACACACACTGAAACACCTGCCCCACACACTGAAACCCCTTCCTCACACAGTGAAACCCTTCCCCACACACTTTAACCCCTTCCCCACACACTCAAACCACTTCCCCACACACTGAAACCCATCCCGACACTCTGAAACCCCTTCCCCACACAGTGAAACAGGTTCCCCACACACTGAAACACATCCCCACACACTGAAACTCATTCCCCACATACTGAAACCCCTTCCACACACACTGAAACACCTGCCCCACACACTGAAACCCCTTCCTCACACAGTGAAACCCTTCCCCACACACTTTAACCCCTTCCCCACACACTCAAACCACTTCCCCACACACTGAAACCCATCCCCACACACTGAAACCCCTTCCCCACTGACTGAAACACCTTCACCACACACTGAAAAAATTTCCCCGCACAATGAAACACCTTCCTCACACACACTGAAACCCCTTCCCCACATACTGAGACACCTTCCCCATACACTGAAACACCTTCCCCATACACTGAAACACCTTGCCAACACACTGAAACCCCTTCCGCACACGCTGTAACACCTTTCCCACACACTGAAACCCTTCACCACACACTGAAACACTTCCCCACACACTGAAACCCCTTCCTCACACACTCAAACCACTTCCCCACACACTGAAACCCATCCCGACACTCTGAAACCCCTTCCCCACACAGTGAAACAGGTTCCCCACACACTGAAACCCATCCCCACACACTGAAACCCATCCCCACACACTGAAACCCCTTCCCCACACACTGAAACCCCTTCCCCACACACTGAAACACATCCCCACACTCTGAAATACCTTCCCCACACACTGTAACCCCTTCCGCACACACTGAAACCTATCCCCACACACTGAAACCCATCCCCACACACTGAAACTCCTTCCCCACACACTGAAACCCCTTCCACACACAGTGAAACCCTTCCCCACACACTGAAACCCCTTCCCCACACACTGAAACACCTTCCGCACACACTGAAACACCTTCCCCACTCACTGACACACCTTTTCCACACACTGAAACCCCTTCCGCACACACTGAAACACCTTCCCCACACACTGAAACCCTTCCCCACACACTGAAACCCCTTCCCCACACACTGAAACCCTTCCCCACACACTGAAACCCCTTCCCCACTGACTGAAACACCTTCACCACACACTGAAAAAACTTCCCCGCACAATGAAACACCTTCCTCACACACACTGAAACCCCTTCCCCACATACTGAGACACCTTCCCCATTCACTGAAACACCTTCCCCATACACTGAAACACCTTGCCAACACACTGAAACCCCTTCCGCACACACTGTAACACCTTTCCCACACACTGAAACCCTTCACCACACACTGAAACACTTCGCCACACACTGAAACACGTTCCCCACACACTGAAACCCCTTCCCCACACACTGAAACACCTTCGCCACACACTGAAACACATTCCCCACACAGTGAAACCCCATCCTCACACAGTGAAACACATCCCCACACACTGAAACACATTCCCGACACACTGAAACCCCTTCCCCACAGACTGAAACCCTTTCCCAAACACTGAAACCCCTTCCGCACACACTGAAACCCATCCCCACACACTGAAACCCATCCCCACACACTGAAACCCATCCCCACACACTGAAACACATTCACCACACACTGAAACCCTTCCCCACACACTGAAACACATCCCCACACACTGAAAAACATCTCCACACACTGACACACCTCCCCCACACACTGAAACCCCTTCCCCACACACACTGAAACACCTTCCCCACACACTGAAACAACTACCCCACACACTGAAATACCATCCCTACTCACTGAAACCGCTTTCCCACACACTGAAACCCCTTCCCCACACACTGGATCACTTCCCCACACACTGATACCCCTTCCCCACACACTGAAACAGCTTCCCCACACACTGAAACCCCTTCCGCACACACTGAAACACCTTCCTCACACACTGAGACACCTTCCCCACACACTGAAACACCTTTTCCACACACTGAAACAGCTTCCCCACACACTGAAACCCCTTCCGCACACACTTAAACACCTTCCCGACACACTGTAACCCTTCCCCACACACTGAAACCCCTTTACCACCACTGAAACCCTTCCCCACACACTGAAACCCCTTCCCCACTGACTGAAACACCTTCCCCACACACTGAAAAAACTTCCCCACACACTGAAACACCTTCCTCACACACACTGAAACCCCTTTCCCACATTCTGAGACACCTTCCCCATACACTGGAACACCTTCCCCATACACTGAAACACCTTGCCAACACACTGAAACCCCTTCCGCACACACTGAAACACCTTTCCCATACACTGAAACCCTTCACCACACACTGAAACACATCGCCGCACACTGAAACACGTTCCCCACACACTGAAACCCCTTCCCCACACACTGAAACCCCTTCGCCACACACTGAAACACATTCCCCACACACTGAAACCCCATCCCCACACAGTGAAACACATCCCCACACACTGAAACACATTCCCCACACACTGAAACCCCTTCCCCACAGACTGAAACCCTTTCCCAAACACTGAAACCCTTTCACCACACACTGAAACAGCTCCCCCACACACAGAAACACCTTCCTCACACACTGAAACCCCTTCCCCACACACTGAAACACCATCCGCACACACTGAAACCACTTCTGCACACACTGAAACATCTTCCCCACACACTGAAACCCCTTCCCCACACACTGAAACACCTGCCCCACACACTGAAACCCCTTCCACACACACTGAAACACCTGCCCCACACACTGAAACCCCTTCCTCACACAGTGAAACCCTTCCCCACACACTGAAACCCCTTCCCCACACACTGAAGCACATCCCCACACACTGAAACCCCTTCCCCACACACTGAAACACATCCCTACACACTGAAACCACTTCCCCAAACACTGAAACAGCTTCCCCACACACTGAAACCCATCCCCACACACTGAAACCCATCCCCACACACTGAAACCCATCCCCACACACTGAAACTCATTCCCCACATACTGAAACCCCTTCCACACACACTGAAACACCTGCCCCACACACTGAAACCCCTTCCTCACACAGTGAAACCCTTCCCCACACACTTTAACCCCTTCCCCACACACTCAAACCACTTCCCCACACACTGAAACCCATCCCGACACTCTGAAACCCCTTCCCCACACAGTGAAACAGGTTCCCCACACACTGAAACACATCCCCACACACTGAAACTCATTCCCCACATACTGAAACCCCTTCCACACACACTGAAACACCTGCCCCACACACTGAAACCCCTTCCTCACACAGTGAAACCCTTCCCCACACACTTTAACCCCTTCCCCACACACTCAAACCACTTCCCCACACACTGAAACCCATCCCGACACTCTGAAACCCCTTCCCCACACAGTGAAACAGGTTCCCCACACACTGAAACACATCCCCACACACTGAAACCCATCCCCACACACTGAAACCCCTTCCCCACCACTGAAACCCCTTCCCCACACACTGAAACACATCCCCACACTCTGAAATACCTTCCCCACACACTGTAACCCCTTCCGCACACACTGAAACCTATCCCCACACACTTAAACCCATCCCCACACACTGAAACTCCTTCCCCACACACTGAAACCCCTTCCACACACACTGAAACACCTGCCCCACACACTGAAACCCCTTCCTCACACAGTGAAACCCTTCCCCACACACTGAAACCCCTTCCCCACACACTGAAACACCTTCCGCACACACTGAAACACCTTCCCCACACACTGAAACACCTTTTCCACACACTGAAACCCCTTCCGCACACACTGAAACACCTTCCCCACACACTGAAACCCTTCCCCACACACTGAAACCCCTTCCCCACACACTGAAACCCTTCCCCACACACTGAAACCACTTCCCCACTGACTGAAACACCTTCACCACACACTGAAAAAACTTCCCCGCACAATGAAACACCTTCCTCACACACACTGAAACCCCTTCCCCACATACTGAGACACCTTCCCCATACACTGAAACACCTTCCCCATACACTGAAACACCTTGCCAACACACTGAAACCCCTTCCGCACACACTGTAACACCTTTCCCACACACTGAAACCCTTCACCACACACTGAAACACTTCGCCACACACTGAAACACGTTCCCCACACACTGAAACCCCTTCCCCACACACTGAAACACCTTCGCCACACACTGAAACACATTCCCCACACACTGAAACCCCATCCTCACACAGTGAAACACATCCCCACACACTGAAACACATTCCCGACACACTGAAACCCCTTCCCCACAGACTGAAACCCTTTCCCAAACACTGAAACCCCTTCCGCACACACTGAAACCCATCCCCACACACTGAAACCCATCCCCACACACTGAAACCCATCCCCACACACTGAAACACATTCACCACACACTGAAACCCTTCCCCACACACTGAAACACATCCCCACACACTGAAAAACATCTCCACACACTGACACACCTCCCCCACACACTGAAACCCCTTCCCCACACACACTGAAACACCTTCCCCACACACTGAAACAACTACCCCACACACTGAAATACCATCCCTACTCACTGAAACCGCTTTCCCACACACTGAAACCCCTTCCCCACACACTGGATCACTTCCCCACACACTGAAACCCCTTCCCCACACACTGAAACAGCTTCCCCACACACTGAAACCCCTTCCGCACACACTGAAACACCTTCCGCACACACTGAGACACCTTCCCCACACACTGAAACACCTTTTCCACACACTGAAACCCCTTCCGCACACACTGAAACACCTTCCCCACACACTGTAACCCTTCCCCACACACTGAAACCCCTTTACCACACACTGAAATCCTTCCCCACACACTGAACCCCTTCCCCACTGACTGAAACACCTTCCCCACACACTGAAAAAACTTCCCCACACACTGAAACACCTTCCTCACACACACTGAAACCCCTTTCCCACATTCTGAGACACCTTCCCCATACACTGGAACACCTTCCCCATACACTGAAACACCTTGCCAACACACTGAAACCCCTTCCGCATACACTGATACACCTTTCCCATACACTGAAACCCTTCACCACACACTGAAACACATCGCCGCACACTGAAACACGTTCACCACACACTGAAACCCCTTCCCCACACACTGAAACCCCTTCGCCACACACTGAAACACATTCCCCACACACTGAAACCCCATCCCCACACAGTGAAACACATCCCCACACACTGAAACACATTCCCCACACACTGAAACCCCTTCCCCACAGACTGAAACCCTTTCCCAAACACTGAAACCCTTTCACCACACACTGAAACAGCTCCCCCACACACAGAAACACCTTCCTCACACACTGAAACCCCTTCCCCACACACTGAAACACCATCCGCACACACTGAAACCACTTCTGCACACACTGAAACATCTTCCCCACACACTGAAACCCCTTCCCCACACACTGAAACACCTTCCCCACACACTGAAACCCCTTCCACACACACTGAAACACCTGCCCCACACACTGAAACCCCTTCCTCACACAGTGAAACCCTTCCCCACACACTGAAACCCCTTCCCCACACACTGAAGCACATCCCCACACACTGAAACCCCTTCCCCACACACTGAAACACATCCCTACACACTGAAACCACTTCCCCACACACTGAAACACCTTCCGCACACAGAGAAACAATTCCACACACACTGAAACACTTCCCCGCACACTGAAACCCCTTCCGCACACACTTCAACCCCGTACCCACACACTGTAACCCTTCCCCACACACTGAAACCCCTTCCCCACACACTGAAACCCCTTCCCCACACAATGCAATCCCTTCCCCACACACTGAAACCCTTCCCCACACACTGAAACCCCTTCCCCACACACTCAAACCCCTTCCCCACACACTGAAACCCATCCCGACACTCTGAAACCCCTTCCCCACACAGTGAAACAGCTTCCCCACACACTGAAACACATCCCCACACACTGAAACCCATCCCCACACACGTAAACCCTTCCCCACACACTGAAACCCCTTCCGCACACACTGAAACCCTTCCCCACACACTGAAACACTTCCCCACACACTGAAAACCTTCCCCACACACTGAAACACTTTCCCAAACACTGAAACCCTTTCCCCACACACTGAAACCCCATCCCCATACACTGAAATCCCTTCTTCAATCACAGAAATACCTTCCCCCAACACTGAAACACCTTCCCCACACACAGAAACCCATTCCCCACACATTGAAACCCTTCCCCACACACTGAAACACTTTCCCCACACACTGAAACAGCTTCCCCACACACTGAAACCCCTTCCCCACACACTGAAACACCTTCCCCGCACACTGTAACCCATTCCCCATACACTGAATCCCCTTCCGCACACACTGAAACACTTCCCCACACACTGAAATCCTTGCCCACACACTGAAACAATTCCCCACACACTGAAACCCTTCTCCACGCGCTGAAACACCTTCCCCACACACTGAAACCCCTTCCCCACACATTGAAACCCTTCCCCACACACTGAAACACCTTCCCCACACACTGAAACACCTTCCCCACACACTGAAACCCCTTCCCCACACACTGAAACACCTTCCCCACACACTGAAACACCTTCCCCAAACACTGAAACGCATTCCCCACACACTGACACCCCTTCCGCACACACTGAAACACATTCCCCACACACTGAAACCCTTCCCCACTCACTGAAACCACTTCCACACACTGAAACCCATCCCCACACACTGAAACACAATCCTCACACACTGAAACACAATCCCCACACACTGAAACCCTTCCCCACACCCTGAAACACATTCCCACACACTGAAACCCTTCCCCACAAACTGAAAACCCTTCCCCAAACACTGAAACACCGTCCCCACACAATGAAACCTCTTCCCCGCACACTGAAACCCATTCCCCATACACTGAACCCCCTTCCCCGCACACTGTAACCCCTTCCCCATGCACTGAAACCCCTTCCGCACACACTGAAACACCTTCACCACACACTGAAACCCATCCCCACACACACTGAAACACCTTCGCCACACACTGAAACCCATTCCCTACACACTGAAACCCCTTCCCCACACACTGAAACCCTTCCCACACACTGGAACCATTCCCCACACACTGAAACCCATACCCACAAACTGAAACAACATCCCCACACACTGAAACCCATACCCACACACTGAAACACCTTGCCCACACACTGAAACCATTCCCCACACACTGAAACCCTTCCCCACACACTGAAACACTTCCCCACACACGGAAACACATCCCCACACAGTGAAACCCCTTCCCCACTCACTGACACACTTCCCCACACACTGAAACACATCCCCACACACGTAAACCCTTCCCCACACACTGAAACCCCTTCCGCACACACTGAAACCCTTCCCCACACACTGAAACACTTCCCCACACACTGAAAACCTTCCCCACACACTGAAACACTTTCCCACACACTGAAACCCTTTCCCCACACACTGAAACACCTTCCCATACACTGAAATCCCTTCTTCAATCACTGAAATACCTTCCCCCAACACTGAAACACCTTCCCCACACACAGAAACCCATTCCCCACACATTGAAACCCTTCCCCACACACTGAAACACTTTCCCCACACTCTGAAACAGCTTCCCCACACACTGAAACCCCTTCCCCACACACTGAAACACCTTCCCCGCACACTGTAACCCCTTCCCCATACACTGAAACCCCTTCCGCACACACTGAAACACTTCCCCACACACTGAAACCCTTGCCCACACACTGAAACAATTACCCACACACTGAAACCCTTCCCCACGCGCTGAAACACCTTCCCCACACACTGAAACCCCTTCCCCACACATCGAAACCCTTCCCCACACACTGAAACACCTTCCCCACACACTGAAACACCTTCCCCACTCACTGAAACCCCTTCCCCACACACTGAAACACCTTCCCCACACACTGAAACACCTTCCCCAAACACTGAAACGCATTCCCCACACACTGACACCCCTTCCGCACACACTGAAACACATTCCCCACACACTGAAACCCTTCCCCACTCACTGAAACCACTTCCACACACTGAAACCCATCCCCACACACTGAAACACAATCCTCACACACTGAAACACAATCCCCACACACTGAAACCCTTCCCCACACCCTGAAACACATTCCCACACACTGAAACCCTTCCCCACAAACTGAAAACCCTTCCCCAAACACTGAAACACCTTCCCCACACACTGAAACACATTCCCCATACAATGAAACCCATCCCCACACATTGAAACCCATCCCCACACACTGAAACCCCTTCCCCACTCACTGAAACCCCTTCCCCACACACGGAAACACTTCCCCACACACTGAAACACATCCCCACACACTGAAACCCTTCCCCACACACTGAAACACTTCCCCACGCACTGAAACACATCCCCACACACTGAAACCCTTCCCCACAAACTGAAACACTTCTCCACACACTGAAACCATTCCCCACACACTGAAACACCTTCCCACACACTGTAATCCCTTCCCCACTCACTGAAATACCTTCCCCACACACTGAAACACCTTCCCCACACACTGAAACCCCTTCCCCACACATTGAAACCCTTCCCCACACACTGAAACACCTTCCCCACTCACTGAAACACCTTCCCCACACACTGAAACCCCTTCCCCACACACTGAAACACCTTCCCCACACACTGAAACGCATTCCCCACACACTGACAACCCTTCTGCACACACTGAAACACATTCCCCACACACTGAAACCCTTCCCCACACACTGAAACCCCTTCCCCACACACTGAAACCCATCCCCACACAATGAAACCCCATCCCCACTCACTGAAACACCTTCCCCACACACTGAAACCCTTCCCCACACACTGAAACCACTTCCACACACTGAAACCCATCCCCACACACTGAAACACAATCCTCACACACTGAAACACAATACCCACACACTGAAACCCTTCCCCACACCCTGAAACACATTCCCACACACTGAAACCCTTCCCCACAAACTGAAAACACTTCCCCAAACACTGAAACACCTTCCCCACACACTGAAACACATTCCCCATACACTGAAACTCATCCCCACACATTGAAACCCATCCCCACACACTGAAACCCCTTCCCCACTCACTGAAACCCCTTCCCCACACACGGAAACACTTCCCCACACACTGAAACACATCCCCACGCACTGAAACCCTTCCCCACACACTGAAACCCCTTCCCCACACACTGAAACACTTCCCCACACACTGAGACCCTTCCCCACAAACTGAAACACTTCCCCACACACTGAAACCCTTCCCCACACACTGAAACCACTTCCACACACTGAAACCCATCCCCACACACTGAAACACAATCCTCACACACTGAAACACAATCCCCACACACTGAAACCCTTCCCCACACCCTGATACACATTCCCACACACTGAAACCCTTCCCCACAAACTGAAAACACTTCCCCAAACACTGAAACACCTTCCCCACACACTGAAACACATTCCCCATACACTGAAACTCATCCCCACACATTGAAACCCATCCCCACACACTGAAACCCCTTCCGCACTCACTGAAACCCCTTCCCCACACACGGAAACACTTCCCCACACACTGAAACACATCCCCACGCACTGAAACCCTTCCCCACACACTGAAACCCCTTCCCCACACACTGAAACACTTCCCCACACACTGAGACCCTTCCCCACAAACTGAAACACTTCTCCACACACTGAAACCATTCCCCACACACTGAAACACCTTCCCATACACTGAAATCCCTTCCCCACTCACTGAAATACCTTCCCCACACACTGAAACAACTTACCCACACACTGAAACCCCTTCCCCACTCTTTGAACCCCTTACCCACACACTGAAACACCTTCCCCAGACACTGAAACTCCTTCCCCACACACTGAAACCCCTTCCCCACACACTGAAACACCTTCCCCACTCACTGAAACGCATTCCCCACACACTGACACCCCTTCCGCACACACTGAAACACATTCCCCACACACTGAAACCCTTCCCCACTCACTGAAACCAAAACCACACACTGAAACCCATCCCCACACACTGAAACACAATCCCCACACACTGAAACACAATCCCCACACACTGAAACCCTTCCCCACACCCTGAAACACATTCCCACACACTGAAACGCTTCCCCACAAATTGAAAACCCTTCCCCAAACACTGAAACAACTTCCCCACACACTGAAACACCCTCCCCACAAACTGAAACCACTTCTCCACGCACTGAAACCCTTCCCCACGCACCGAAACACATTCCCCATACACTGAAACCCATCCCCACACATTGAAACCCATCCACACACACTGAAACCCCTTCCCCACTCACTGAAACCCCTTCCCCACACACTGAAACACTTCCCCACACACGGAAACACATCCCCACACACTGAAACTCTTCCCCACACACTGAAACACTTCCCCACACACAGAAACACCTTCCCCATACACTGAAATCCCTTCCCCACTCACTGAAATATCTTCCCCACATACTGAAACACATTCCCCACACACTGAAACACCTTCCGCACACATTGAAACCCTTCCCCACACAATGAAACACCTTCCCCACAAACTGAAACAACTTCTCCACACACTGAAACCCCCTCCCCACAAACTGAAACACCTTCCCCACACACTGAAACCCCTTCCGCACACTCTGAAAAACCTTCCCCACACTCTGAATCCCATCCCCACACACACTGAAACAACTTCCCCACACACTGAATCACCTTCCCCACACACTGAAACCCATCCCCACACACACTGAAACACCGTCCCCACACAATGAAACCTCTTCCCCGCACACTGAAGCCCATTCCCCATACACTGAACCCCCTTCCCCGCACACTGTAACCCCTTCCCCATGCACTGAAACCCCTTCCGCACACACTGAAAAACCTTCCCCACACACTGAAACCCATCCCCACACACACTGAAACACCTTCGCCACACTCTGAAACCCATTCCCTACACACTGAAACACCTTCCCCACACACTGAAAACCTTCCCCACACACTGAAACCATTCCCCACACCCTGAAACCCATACCCACAAACTGAAACACCTTCCCCACACACTGAAACCCATACCCACACACTGAAACACCTTGCCCACACACTGAAACACCTTGCCGACACACTGAAACCATTCCCCACACACTTAAACCCTTCCCAACACACTGAAACACATCCCCACACAGTTAAACCCTTCCCCATACACTGAAACCCCTTCCCCACTCACTGCAACACTTCCCCACACACTGAAACACATCCCCACACACGTAAACCCTTCTCCACACACTGAAACCCCTTCCCCACACACTGAAACCCTTCCCCACACACTGAAACACATCCCCACACACTGAAAACCTTCCCCACACACTGAAACACTTTCCCACACACTGAAACCCTTCCCCACACACTGAAACACCTTCCCATGCACTGAAATCCCTTCCTCAATCACTGAAATACCTTTCCCCAACACTGAAACACCTTCCCCACACACTGAAACCCATTCCCCACACATTGAAACCCTTCCCCACACACTGAAACACTTTCCCCACACACTGAAACACTTCCCCACACACTGAAACCCTTGCCCACACACTGAAACAATTCCCCACACACTGAAACCCTTCCCCACGCGCTGAAACATCTTCCCCACACACTGAAACCCCTTCCCCACACATTGAAACCCTTCCCCACACACTGAAACACCTTCCGCACACATTGAAACCCCTTCCCCACACACTGAAACACATTCCCCGCACATTGTAACCCCTTCCCCATACACAGAAACCCCTTCCGCACACACTGAAACACCTTCCCCACACACTGAAACCCATCCCCACACACACTGAAACACCATCGCCACACACTGAAACCCATTCCCTACACACTGAAACCCCTTCCCCACACACGGAAACCCTTCCCCACAAACTGAAACCATTCCCCACACACTGAAACCCATACCCACATACTGAAACGCCTTCCCCACATACTGAAACACATCCCCACACACTTAAACCCTTCCCCACACACTGAAACCCCTTCCCCACTCACTGAAAACCATCCCCACACATTGAAACCCATCCCCACACACTGCACCCCTTCCCCACTCACTGAAACCCCTGCCCCACACACTGAAACATGTCCCCACACACGGAAACACCTTCCCCACACACTGAAACGCCTTCCCCACACACTGAAACTCCTTCCCCATACACTGAAACCCATCCCCACACATTGAAACCCATCCCCACACACTGAAACACCATCGCCACACACTGAAACCCATTCTCTACACACTGAAACCCCTTCCCCACACACGGAAACCCTTCCCCACAAACTGAAACCATTCTCCACACACTGAAACCCATACCCACAAACTGAAACACCTTCCCCACACACTGAAACCCATACCCACACACTGAAACACCTTGCCCACACACTGAAACCATTCCCCACACACTGAAACCCTTCCCCACAAACTGAAACACATCCCCACACAGTTAAACCCTTCCCCACACACTGAAACCCCTTCCCCACTGACTGAAACACTTCCCCACACACTGAAACACTTCGCCGCACACTGAAACACGTTCCCCACACACTGAAACCCCTTCCCCACACACTGAAACCCCTTCGCCACACACTGAAACACATTCCCCACACACTGAAACACATTCCCCACACACTGAAACCCTTCCCCACACACTGAAACCCCTTCCCCACTGACTGAAACACCTTTCCCACACACTGAAAAAACTTCCCCACACACTGAAACCCCTTCCCCACTGACTGAAACACCTTCCTCACACACACTGAAACCCCTTTCCCACATTCTGAGACACCTTCCCCATACACTGGAACACCTTCCCCATACACTGAAACACCTTGCCAACACACTGAAACCCCTTCCGCACACACTGAAACACCTTTCCCATACACTGAAACCCTTCGCCACAAACTGAAACACATTCCCCACACACTGAAACCCCATCCCCACACAGTGAAACACATCCCCACACACTGAAACACATTCCCCACACACTGAAACCCCTTCCCCACAGACTGAAACCCTTTCCCAAACACTGAAACCCTTTCACCACACACTGAAACAGCTCCCCCACACACAGAAACACCTACCTCACACACTGAAACACCTTCCCCACACACTGAAACCGCTTCCGCACACAATGAAACACCTTCCTCCCACACTGAAACCCCTTCCCCACACACTGAAACACCTTCCGCACACACTGAAACCACTTCCGCACACACTGTAACATCTTCCCCACACACTGAAACCCCTTCCCCACACACTGAAACACCTTGCCCACACACTGAAACCCCTTCCACACACACTGAAACAGCTGCCCCACACACTGAAACCCCTTCCTCACACAGCGAAACCCTTCCCCACACACTGAAACCGCTTCCCCACACACTGAAGCACATCCCCACACACTGAAAACCCTTCCCCACACACTGAAACACATCCCTACACACTGAAACCACTTCCCCACACACTGAAACACCTTCCGCACACAGAGAAACAATTCCGCACACACTGAAACACTTCCCCGCACACTGAAACCCCTTCCGCACACACTTCAACCCCGTACCCACACACTGTAATCCTTCCCCACACACTGAAACACTTCCCCACACACTGAAACCCCTTCCCCACACACTGAAACCCCTTCCCCACACAACGCAATCCCTTCCCCACACACAGAAACCCTTCCCCACACACTGAAACACCTTTCCCACACACTCTAACCCCTTCCCCACACACTGAAACCCATCCCGATACTCTGAAACCCCTTCCCCACACAGTGAAACAGCTTCCCCACACACTGAAACACATCCCCACACACTGAAACCCATCCCCACACACTGAAACCCCTTCCCCACACACTGAAGCCCTTCCCCACACTCTGAAACACCTTCCCCACACACTGTAACCCCTTCCGCACACACTGAAACCCATCCCCACACACTGAAACCCATCCCCACACACTCAAACTCCTTCCCCACACACTGAAGCCCTTCCCCGCACACTGAAACACATCCCCACACACTGAAGCACATCCCCACGCACTGAAACACCTTCGCCACACACTGAAACCCATTCCCTACACACTGAAAACCCCTTCCCCACACACTGAAACCCTTCCCCACTCACTGGAACCATTCCCCACACACTGAAACCCATACCCACAAACTGAAACAACATCCCCACACACTGAAACCCATACCCACACACTGAAACACCTTGCCCACACACTGAAACCATTCCCCACACACTGAAACCCTTCCCCACACACTGAAACACTTCCCCACACACGGAAACACATCCCCACACAGTGAAACCCCTTCCCCACTCACTGAAACACTTCCCCACACACTGAAACACATCCCCACACACGTAAACCCTTCCCCACACACTGAAACCCCTTCCGCACACACTGAAACCCTTCCCCACACACTGAAACACTTCCCCACACACTGAAAACCTTCCCCACACACTGAAACACTTTCCCACACACTGAAACCCTTTCCCCACACACTGAAACACCTTCCCATACACTGAAATCCCTTCTTCAATCACTGAAATACCTTCCCCCAACACTGAAACACCTTCCCAGCACACAGAAACCCATTCCCCACACATTGAAACCCTTCCCCACACACTGAAACACTTTCCCCACACTCTGAAACAGCTTCCCCACACACTGAAACCCCTTCCCCACACACTGAAACACCTTCCCCGCACACTGTAACCCCTTCCCCATACACTGAAACCCCTTCCGCACACACTGAAACACTTCCCCACACACTGAAACCCTTGCCCACACACTGAAACAATTCCCCACACACTGAAACCCTTCCCCACGCGCTGAAACACCTTCCCCACACACTGAAACCCCTTCCCCACACATCGAAACCCTTCCCCACACACTGAAACACCTTCCCCACACACTGAAACACCTTCCCCACTCACTGAAACCCCTTCCCCACACACTGAAACACCTTCCCCACACACTGAAACACCTTCCCCAAACACTGAAACGCATTCCCCACACACTGACACCCCTTCCGCACACACTGAAACACATTCCCCACACACTGAAACCCTTCCCCACTCACTGAAACCACTTCCACACACTGAAACCCATCCCCACACACTGAAACACAATCCTCACACACTGAAACACAATCCCCACACACTGAAACCCTTCCCCACACCCTGAAACACATTCCCACACACTGAAACCCTTCCCCACAAACTGAAAACCCTTCCCCAAACACTGAAACACCTTCCCCACACACTGAAACACATTCCCCATACACTGAAACCCATCCCCACACATAGTAACCCATCCCCACACACAGAAACCCCTTCCCCACTCACTGAAACCCCTTCCCCACACACGGAAACACTTCCCCACACACTGAAACACATCCCCACACACTGAGAACCCTTCCCCACACACTGAAACACTTCCCCACGCACTGAAACACATCCCCACACACTGAAACCCTTCCCCACAAACTGAAACACTTCTCCACACACTGAAACCATTCCCCACACACTGAAACACCTTCCCATACACTGAAATCCCTTCCCCACTCACTGAAATACCTTCCCCACACACTGAAACACCTTCCCCACACACTGAAACCCCTTCCCCACACATTGAAACCCTTCCCCACACACTGAAACACCTTCCCCACTCACTGAAACAACTTCCCCACACACTGAAACCCCTTCCCCACACACTGAAACACCTTCCCCACACACTGAAACGCATTCCCCACACACTGACAACCCTTCTGCACACACTGAAACACATTCCCCACACACTGAAACCCTTCCCCACACACTGAAACCCCTTCCCCACACACTGAAACCCATCCCCACACAATGAAACCCCATCCCCACTCACTGAAACACCTTCCCCACACACTGAAACCCTTCCCCACACACTGAAACCACTTCCACACACTGAAACCCATCCCCACACACTGAAACACAATCCTCACACACTGAAACACAATCCCCACACACAGAAACCCTTCCCCACACCCTGAAACACATTCCCACACACTGAAACCCTTCCCCACAAACTGAAAACACTTCCCCAAACACTGAAACACCTTCCCCACACACTGAAACACATTCCCCATACACTGAAACTCATCCCCACACATTGAAACCCATCCCCACACACTGAAACCCCTTCCCCACTCACTGAAACCCCTTCCCCACACACGGAAACACTTCCCCACACACTGAAACACATCCCCACGCACTGAAACCCTTCCCCACACACTGAAACCCCTTCCCCACACACTGAAACACTTCCCCACACACTGAAACACATCCCCACACACTGAGACCCTTCCCCACAAACTGAAACACTTCTCCACACACTGAAACCATTCCCCACACACTGAAACACCTTCCCATACACTGAAATCCCTTCCCCACTCACTGAAATACCTTCCCCACACACTGAAACAACTTACCCACACACTGAAACCCCTTCCCCACTCTTTGAACCCCTTACCCACACACTGAAACACCTTCCCCAGACACTGAAACTCCTTCCCCACACACTGAAACCCCTTCCCCACACACTGAAACACCTTCCCCACTCACTGAAACGCATTCCCCACACACTGACACCCCTTCCGCACACACTGAAACACATTCCCCACACACTGAAACCCTTCCCCACTCACTGAAACCAAAACCACACACTGAAACCCATCCCCACACACTGAAACACAATCCCCACACACTGAAACACAATCCCCACACACTGAAACCCTTCCCCACACCCTGAAACACATTCCCACACACTGAAACGCTTCCCCACAAATTGAAAACCCTTCCCCAAACACTGAAACAACTTCCCCACACACTGAAACACCCTCCCCACAAACTGAAACCACTTCTCCACGCACTGAAACCCTTCCCCACGCACCGAAACACATTCCCCATACACTGAAACCCATCCCCACACATTGAAACCCATCCACACACACTGAAACCCCTTCCCCACTCACTGAAACCCCTTCCCCACACACTGAAACACTTCCCCACACACGGAAACACATCCCCACACACTGAAACTCTTCCCCACACACTGAAACACTTCCCCACACACAGAAACACCTTCCCCATACACTGAAATCCCTTCCCCACTCACTGAAATATCTTCCCCACATACTGAAACACATTCCCCACACACTGAAACACCTTCCGCACACATTGAAACCCTTCCCCACACAATGAAACACCTTCCCCACAAACTGAAACAACTTCTCCACACACTGAAACCCCTTCCCCACAAACTGAAACACCTTCCCCACACACTGAAACCCCTTCCGCACACTCTGAAAAACCTTCCCCACACTCTGAATCCCATCCCCACACACACTGAAACAACTTCCCCACACACTGAATCACCTTCCCCACACACTGAAACCCATCCCCACACACACTGAAACACCGTCCCCACACAATGAAACCTCTTCCCCGCACACTGAAGCCCATTCCCCATACACTGAACCCCCTTCCCCGCACACTGTAACCCCTTCCCCATGCACTGAAACCCCTTCCGCACACACTGAAAAACCTTCCCCACACACTGAAACCCATCCCCACACACACTGAAACACCTTCGCCACACTCTGAAACCCATTCCCTACACACTGAAACACCTTCCCCACACACTGAAACCCTTCCCCACACACTGAAACCATTCCCCACACCCTGAAACCCATACCCACAAACTGAAACACCTTCCCCACACACTGAAACCCATACCCACACACTGAAACACCTTGCCCACACACTGAAACACCTTGCCCACACACTGAAACCATTCCCCACACACTTAAACCCTTCCCAACACACTGAAACACATCCCCACACAGTTAAACCCTTCCCCATACACTGAAACCCCTTCCCCACTCACTGCAACACTTCCCCACACACTGAAACACATCCCCACACACGTAAACCCTTCTCCACACACTGAAACCCCTTCCCCACACACTGAAACCCTTCCCCACACACTGAAACACATCCCCACACACTGAAAACCTTCCCCACACACTGAAACACTTTCCCACACACTGAAACCCTTCCCCACACACTGAAACACCTTCCCATGCACTGAAATCCCTTCCTCAATCACTGAAATACCTTTCCCCAACACTGAAACACCTTCCCCACACACTGAAACCCATTCCCCACACATTGAAACCCTTCCCCACACACTGAAACACTTTCCCCACACACTGAAACACCTTCCCCACACACTGAAACCCCTTCCCCACACACTGAAACACCTTCCCCGCACACTGTAACCCCTTCCCCATACACTGAAACCCCTTCCGCACACACTGAAACACTTCCCCACACACTGAAACCCTTGCCCACACACTGAAACAATTCCCCACACACTGAAACCCTTCCCCACGCGCTGAAACATCTTCCCCACACACTGAAACCCCTTCCCCACACATTGAAACCCTTCCCCACACACTGAAACACCTTCCGCACACATTGAAACCCCTTCCCCACACACTGAAACACCTTCCCCGCACATTGTAACCCCTTCCCCATACACAGAAACCCCTTCCGCACACACTGAAACACCTTCCCCACACACTGAAACCCATCCCCACACACACTGAAACACCATCGCCACACACTGAAACCCATTCCCTACACACTGAAACCCCTTCCCCACACACGGAAACCCTTCCCCACAAACTGAAACCATTCCCCACACACTGAAACCCATACCCACATACTGAAACGCCTTCCCCACACACTGAAACACATCCCCACACACTTAAACCCTTCCCCACACACTGAAACCCCTTCCCCACTCACTGAAAACCATCCCCACACATTGAAACCCATCCCCACACACTGAACCCCTTCCCCACTCACTGAAACCCCTGCCCCACACACTGAAACATGTCCCCACACACGGAAACACCTTCCCCACACACTGAAACGCCTTCCCCACACACTGAAACTCCTTCCCCATACACTGAAACCCATCCCCACACATTGAAACCCATCCCCACACACTGAAACACCATCGCCACACACTGAAACCCATTCTCTACACACTGAAACCCCTTCCCCACACACGGAAACCCTTCCCCACAAACTGAAACCATTCTCCACACACTGAAACCCATACCCACACACTGAAACACCTTGCCCACACACTGAAACCATTCCCCACACACTGAAACCCTTCCCCACAAACTGAAACACATCCCCACACAGTTAAACCCTTCCCCACACACTGAAACCCCTTCCCCACTGACTGAAACACTTCCCCACACACTGAAACACTTCGCCGCACACTGAAACACGTTCCCCACACACTGAAACCCCTTCCCCACACACTGAAACCCCTTCGCCACACACTGAAACACATTCCCCACACACTGAAACACATTCCCCACACACTGAAACCCTTCCCCACACACTGAAACCCCTTCCCCACTGACTGAAACACCTTTCCCACACACTGAAAAAACTTCCCCACACACTGAAACCCCTTCCCCACTGACTGAAACACCTTCCTCACACACACTGAAACCCCTTTCCCACATTCTGAGACACCTTCCCCATACACTGGAACACCTTCCCCATACACTGAAACACCTTGCCAACACACTGAAACCCCTTCCGCACACACTGAAACACCTTTCCCATACACTGAAACCCTTCGCCACAAACTGAAACACATTCCCCACACACTGAAACCCCATCCCCACACAGTGAAACACATCCCCACACACTGAAACACATTCCCCACACACTGAAACCCCTTCCCCACAGACTGAAACCCTTTCCCAAACACTGAAACCCTTTCACCACACACTGAAACAGATCCCCCACACACAGAAACACCTTCCTCACACACTGAAACACCTTCCCCACACACTGAAACCGCTTCCGCACACAATGAAACACCTTCCTCCCACACTGAAACCCCTTCCCCACACACTGAAACACCTTCCGCACACACTGAAACCACTTCCGCACACACTGTAACATCTTCCCCACACACTGAAACCCCTTCCCCACACACTGAAACACCTTGCCCACACACTGAAACCCCTTCCACACACACTGAAACAGCTGCCCCACACACTGAAACCCCTTCCTCACACAGCGAAACCCTTCCCCACACACTGAAACCGCTTCCCCACACACTGAAGCACATCCCCACACACTGAAAACCCTTCCCCACACACTGAAACACATCCCTACACACTGAAACCACTTCCCCACACACTGAAACACCTTCCGCACACAGAGAAACTATTCCGCACACACTGAAACACTTCCCCGCACACTGAAACCCCTTCCGCACACACTTCAACCCCGTACCCACACACTGTAATCCTTCCCCACACACTGAAACACTTCCCCACACACTGAAACCCCTTCCCCACACACTGAAACCCCTTCCCCACACAACGCAATCCCTTCCCCACACACAGAAACCCTTCCCCACACACTGAAACACCTTTCCCACACACTCAAACCCCTTCCCCACACACTGAAACCCATCCCGATACTCTGAAACCCCTTCCCCACACAGTGAAACAGCTTCCCCACACACTGAAACACATCCCCACACACTGAAACCCATCCCCACACACTGAAACCCCTTCCCCACACACTGAAGCCCTTCCCCACACTCTGAAACACCTTCCCCACACACTGTAACCCCTTCCCCACACCCTGAAACCCATACCCACAAACTGAAACACCTTCCCCACACACTGAAACCCATACCCACACACTGAAACACCTTGCCCACACACTGAAACACCTTGCCCACACACTGAAACCATTCCCCACACACTTAAACCCTTCCCAACACACTGAAACACATCCCCACACAGTTAAACCCTTCCCCATACACTGAAACCCCTTCCCCACTCACTGCAACACTTCCCCACACACTGAAACACATCCCCACACACGTAAACCCTTCTCCACACACTGAAACCCCTTCCCCACACACTGAAACCCTTCCCCACACACTGAAACACATCCCCACACACTGAAAACCTTCCCCACACACTGAAACACTTTCCCACACACTGAAACCCTTCCCCACACACTGAAACACCTTCCCATGCACTGAAATCCCTTCCTCAATCACTGAAATACCTTTCCCCAACACTGAAACACCTTCCCCACACACTGAAACCCATTCCCCACACATTGAAACCCTTCCCCACACACTGAAACACTTTCCCCACACACTGAAACACCTTCCCCACACACTGAAACCCCTTCCCCACACACTGAAACACCTTCCCCGCACACTGTAACCCCTTCCCCATACACTGAAACCCCTTCCGCACACACTGAAACACTTCCCCACACACTGAAACCCTTGCCCACACTCTGAAACAATTCCCCACACACTGAAACCCTTCCCCACGCGCTGAAACATCTTCCCCACACACTGAAACCCCTTCCCCACACATTGAAACCCTTCCCCACACACTGAAACACCTTCCGCACACATTGAAACCCCTTCCCCACACACTGAAACACCTTCCCCGCACATTGTAACCCCTTCCCCATACACAGAAACCCCTTCCGCACACACTGAAACACCTTCCCCACACACTGAAACCCATCCCCACACACACTGAAACACCATCGCCACACACTGAAACCCATTCCCTACACACTGAAACCCCTTCCCCACACACGGAAACCCTTCCCCACAAACTGAAACCATTCCCCACACACTGAAACCCATACCCACATACTGAAACGCCTTCCCCACACACTGAAACACATCCCCACACACTTAAACCCTTCCCCACACACTGAAACCCCTTCCCCACTCACTGAAAACCATCCCCACACATTGAAACCCATCCCCACACACTGAACCCCTTCCCCACTCACTGAAACCCCTGCCCCACACACTGAAACATGTCCCCACACACGGAAACACCTTCCCCACACACTGAAACGCCTTCCCCACACACTGAAACTCCTTCCCCATACACTGAAACCCATCCCCACACATTGAAACCCATCCCCACACACTGAAACACCATCGCCACACACTGAAACCCATTCTCTACACACTGAAACCCCTTCCCCACACACGGAAACCCTTCCCCACAAACTGAAACCATTCTCCACACACTGAAACCCATACCCACAAACTGAAACACCTTCCCCACACACTGAAACCCATACCCACACACTGAAACACCTTGCCCACACACTGAAACCATTCCCCACACACTGAAACCCTTCCCCACAAACTGAAACACATCCCCACACAGTTAAACCCTTCCCCACACACTGAAACCCCTTCCCCACTGACTGAAACACTTCCCCACACACTGAAACACTTCGCCGCACACTGAAACACGTTCCCCACACACTGAAACCCCTTCCCCACACACTGAAACCCCTTCGCCACACACTGAAACACATTCCCCACACACTGAAACACATTCCCCACACACTGAAACCCTTCCCCACACACTGAAACCCCTTCCCCACTGACTGAAACACCTTTCCCACACACTGAAAATACTTCCCCACACACTGAAACCCCTTCCCCACTGACTGAAACACCTTCCTCACACACACTGAAACCCCTTTCCCACATTCTGAGACACCTTCCCCATACACTGGAACACCTTCCCCATACACTGAAACACCTTGCCAACACACTGAAACCCCTTCCGCACACACTGAAACACCTTTCCCATACACTGAAACCCTTCGCCACAAACTGAAACACATTCCCCACACACTGAAACCCCATCCCCACACAGTGAAACACATCCCCACACACTGAAACACATTCCCCACACACTGAAACCCCTTCCCCACAGACTGAAACCCTTTCCCAAACACTGAAACCCTTTCACCACACACTGAAACAGCTCCCCCACACACAGAAACACCTTACTCACACACTGAAACACCTTCCCCACACACTGAAACCGCTTCCGCACACAATGAAACACCTTCCTCCCACACTGAAACCCCTTCCCCACACACTGAAACACCTTCCGCACACACTGAAACCACTTCCGCACACACTGTAACATCTTCCCCACACACTGAAACCCCTTCCCCACACACTGAAACACCTTGCCCACACACTGAAACCACTTCCACACACACTGAAACAGCTGCCCCACACACTGAAACCCCTTCCTCACACAGCGAAACCCTTCCCCACACACTGAAACCGCTTCCCCACACACTGAAGCACATCCCCACACACTGAAAACCCTTCCCCACACACTGAAACACATCCCTACACACTGAAACCACTTCCCCACACACTGAAACACCTTCCGCACACAGAGAAACAATTCCGCACACACTGAAACACTTCCCCGCACACTGAAACCCCTTCCGCACACACTTCAACCCCGTACCCACACACTGTAATCCTTCCCCACACACTGAAACACTTCCCCACACACTGAAACCCCTTCCCCACACACTGAAACCCCTTCCCCACACAACGCAATCCCTTCCCCACACACAGAAACCCTTCCCCACACACTGAAACACCTTTCCCACACACTCAAACCCCTTCCCCACACACTGAAACCCATCCCGATACTCTGAAACCCCTTCCCCACACAGTGAAACAGCTTCCCCACACACTGAAACACATCCCCACACACTGAAACCCATCCCCACACACTGAAACCCCTTCCCCACACACTGAAGCCCTTCCCCACACTCTGAAACACCTTCCCCACACACTGTAACCCCTTCCGCACACACTGAAACCCATCCCCACACACTGAAACCCATCCCCACACACTCAAACTCCTTCCCCACACACTGAAGCCCTTCCCCGCACACTGAAACACATCCCCACACACTGAAGCACATCCCCACGCACTGAAACACCTTCCCCACACATTGAAACCCCTTCCCCACACACTGCCACAGCTTCCCCACACACTGAAACACCTTTCCCACACACTGTAACACCTTCCGCACACACTGAAGCCCATCCCCACACACTGAAACCCATGCCCACACACGGAAACACCTTCCCCACACTCTGAAACCCCTTCCCCACACACTGAAACAACTTCCCCACACACTGAAATCCCTTCCGCACACAATGAAACCCATCCGCACAAACTGAAACCCATCCCCACACACTGAAACCCCTTCCGCACACACTGAAACCCCTTCCCCACACACTGAAACACTTCCCCACACACTGAAACACCTTCCCCACAGATTGAACGCCCTTCCGCACACACTGAAACCCATCCCCACACACTGAAACCCATCCCCACACACTGAAACACATTCACCACACACTGAAACCCTTCCCCACACACTGAAACGCATCCCCACACACTGAAACACATCTCCACACACTGACACACCTCCCCCACACACTGAAACCACTTCCCCACACACACTGAAACACCTTCCCCACACACTGAAACAACTACCCCACACACTGAAATACCATCCCCACACACTGAAAACGCTTTCCCACACACTGAAACCCCTTCCCCACAAACTGGATCACTTCCCCACACACTGAAACCCCTTCCCCACACACTGAAACAGCTTCCCCACACACTGAAACCCCTTCCCCACACACTGAAACACATTCCGCACACACTGAAACACCTTCCCCACACACTTAAGCACCTTTTCCACACACTGAAACCCCTTCCGCACACACTGAAACACCTTCCCCACACACTGAAACCCTTCCCCACACACTGAATCCCCTTCCCCACACACTGAAACCTTTCCAAACACACTGAAACCCCTTCCCCACTGACTGAAAAACCTTCACCACACACTGAAACACCTTCCCCACACACTGAAACACTTCCCCACACACTGAAACACATTCACCACACACTGAAACCCCTTCCCCAAACACAGAAACCCCTTCCCCACGCACTGAAACACCTTACACACACACTGAAACGCCTTCCACACACAATGAAACCCCATCCTCACACACTGAATCCCCTTCCGCACACAGTGAACACTTCCTCACAAACTGAAACCCCTTCCCCACACAAAGGAACACATCCCCAAACAATGAAACACCTTCCCCACAATCTGAAACACATCCCTACACTCTGAAACACCTTCCCCACACACTGAAACACCTTCCCCACCCACTGAAACCCCTTCCTCACACAGTGAAACCCTTCCCCACACACTGAAACTCCATCCCCACACACTGAAACCCCTACCGCACACACTGAAACACCTTCCCCTCAAACTGAAACCCCTTCCCCAAACACAGAAACCCCTTCACCACTCACTGAAACCCCTTCCAAACACACTGAAACGCCTTCCCCACACAATGAAACCCCTTCCCCACACACTGAAACGCATCCCCACACACTGAAACACACCTCCACACACTGACACACCTCCCCTACACACTGAAACCCCTTCCCCACACACACTGAAACACCTTCCCCACACACTGAAACAACTACCCCACACACTGAAATACCATCCCCACTCACTGAAACCGCTTTCCCACACACTGAAACCCCTTCCCCACACACTGGATCACTTCCCCACACACTGAAACCCTTCCCCACACATTGAAACCCCTTCCCCACACACTGAAACCCTTCCCCACACACAGAAACCCCTTCCCCACTGACTGAAACACCTTCACCACACACTGAAAAAACTTCCCCACACACTGAAACACTTCCCCACACACTGAAACACCTTCCCCACAGACTGAAAGCCCTTCCGCACACACTGAAACCGATCCCCACACACTGAAACCCATCCCCACACACTGAAACACATTCACCACACACTGAAACCCTTCCCCACACACTGAAACGCATCCCCACACACTGAAACACATCTCCACACACTGACACACCTACCCCACACACTGAAACCCCTTCCCCACACACACTGAAACACCTTCCCCACACACTGAAATACCAGCCCCACTCACGGAAACCGCTTTCCCACTCACTGAAACCCCTTCCCCACACACTGGATCACTTCCCCACACACTGAAACCCCTTCCCCACATACTGAAACAGCTTCCCCACACACTGAAACCCCTTCCCCACACACTGAAACACCTTCCGCACACACTGAAACACCTTCCCCACACACTGAAACACCTTTTCCACACACTGCAACCCCTTCCGCACACACTGAAACACCTTCCCCACACACTGAAACCCTTCCCCAAACAATGAAACCCCTTCCCCACACACTGAAACCCTTCCCCACACACTGAAACCCCTTCGCCACTGACTGAAACACCTTCACCACACACTGAAAAAACTTCCCCGCACACTGAAACACCTTCCTCACACACACTGAAACCCCTTCCCCACATACTGAGACACCTTCCCCATACACTGAAACACCTTCCGCACACACTGTAACAGCTTTCCCACACACTGAAACCCTTCACCACACACTGAAACACTTCGCCACACACTGAAACACGTTCCCCACACAATGAAACCCCTTCCCCACACACTGACACACCTCCCCCACACACTGAAACCCCTTCCCCACACACACTGAAACACCTTCCCCACACACTGAAACAACTAACCCACACACTGAATTACCATCCCCACTCACTGAAACCGCTTTCCCACACACTGAGACCCCTTCCCCACACACTGGATCACTTCCCCACACACTGAAACCCCTTCCCCACACACTGAAACAGCTTCCCCACACACTGAAACACATTCACCACACACTGAAACCCTTCCCCACACACTGAAACGCATCCCCACACACTGAAACACATCTCCACACACTGACACACCTACCCCACACACTGAAACCCCTTCCCCACACACACTGAAACACCTTCCCCACACACTGAAAAAACTTCCCCGCACACTGAAACACCTTCCTCACACACACTGAAACCCCTTCCCCACATACTGAGACACCTTCCCCACACACTGAAACCCCTTCCCCACATACTGAAACAGCTTCCCCACATACTGAAACCCCTTCCCCACACACTGAAACACCTTCCGCACACACTGAAACACCTTCCCCACACACTGAAACACCTTTTCCACACACTGAAACCCCTTCCGCACACACTGAAACACCTTCCCCACTCACTGAAACCCTTCCCCACACACTGAAACCCCTTCCCCACACACTGAAACCCTTCCCCACACACTGAAACCCCTTCGCCACTGACTGAAACACCTTCACCACACACTGAAAAAACTTCCCCGCACACTGAAACACCTTCCTCACACACACTGAAACCCCTTCCCCACATACTGAGACACCTTCCCCATACACTGAAACACCTTCCCCATACACTGAAACACCTTGCCAACACACTGAAACCCCTTCCGCACACACTGTAACACCTTTCCCACACACTGAAACCCTTCACCACACACTGAAACACTTCGCCACACACTGAAACACGTTCCCCACACACTGAAACCCCTTCCCCACACACTGAAACACCTTCGCCACACACTGAAACACATTCCCCACACACTGAAACCCCATCCCCACACAGTGAAACACATCCCCACACACTGAAACACATTCCCGACACACAGAAACCCCTTCCCCACAGACTGAAACCCTTTCCCAAACACTGAAACCCCTTCCGCACACACTGAAACCCATCCCCACACACTGAAACCCATCCCCACACACTGAAACCCATCCCCACACACTGAAACACATTCACCACACACTGAAACCCTTCCCCACACACTGAAACACATCCCCACACACTGAAAAACATCTCCACACACTGACACACCTCCCCCACACACTGAAACCCCTTCCCCACACACACTGAAACACCTTCCCCACACACTGAAACAACTACCCCACACACTGAAATAACATCCCCACTCACTGAAACCGCTTTCCCACACACTGAGACCCCTTCCCCACACACTGGATCACTTCCCCACACACTGAAACCCCTTCCCCACACACTGAAACAGCTTCCCCACACACTGAAACCCCTTCCCCACACACTGAAACACCTTCCGCACACACTGAGACACCTTCCCCACACACTGAAACACCTTTTCCACACACTGAAACCCCTTCCGCACACACTGAAACACCTTCCCCACACACTGAAACCCTTCCCCACACACTGAAACCCCTTTTCCACACACTGAAACCCTTCCCCACACACTGAAACCCCTTCCCCACTGACTGAAACACCTTCCCCACACACTGAAAAAACTTCCCCACACACTGAAACACCTTCCTCACACACACTGAAACCCCTTTCCCACATTCTGAGACACCTTCCCCATACACTGGAACACCTTCCCCATACACTGAAACACCTTGCCAACACACTGAAACCCCTTCCGCACACTCTGAAACACCTTTCCCATACACTGAAACCCTTCACCACACACTGAAACACTTCGCCGCACACTGGAACACGTTCCCCACACACTGAAACCCCTTCCCCACACACTGAAACCCCTTCGCCACACACTGAAACACATACCCCACACACTGAAACCCCATCCCCACACAGTGAAACACATCCCTACACACTGAAACACATTCCCCACACACTGAAACCCTTCCCCACACACTGAAACCCCTTCCCCACTTACTGAAACACCTTCACCACACACTGAAAAATCTTCCCCACACACCGAAACACTTCCCCACACACTGAAACACCTTCCCCACAGACTGAAAGCCCTTCCGCACACACTGAAACCGATCCCCACACACTGAAACCCATCCCCACACACTGAAACACATTCACCACACACTGAAACCCTTCCCCACACACTGAAACGCATCCCCACACACTGAAACACATCTCCACACACTGACACACCTACCCCACACACTGAAACCCCTTCCCCACACACACTGAAACACCTTCCCCACACAGTGAAATACCAGCCCCACTCACGGAAACCGCTTTCCCACACACTGCAACCCCTTCCCCACACACTGGATCACTTCCCCACACACTGAAACCCCTTCCCCACATACTGAAACAGCTTCCCCACACACTGAAACCCCTTCCCCACACACTGAAACACCTTCCGCACACACTGAAACACCTTCCCCACACACTGAAACACCTTTTCCACACACTGAAACATCTTCCGCACACACTGAAACAGCTTCCCCACACACTGAAACCCTTCCCCACACACTGAAACCCCTTCCCCACACACTGAAACCCTTCCCCACACACTGAAACCCCTTCGCCACTGACTGAAACACCTTCACCACACACTGAAAAAACTTCCTCGCACACTGAAACACCTTCCTCACACACACTGAAACCCCTTCCCCACATACTGAGACACCTTCCCCATACACTGAAACACCTTCCCCATACACTGAAACACCTTGCCAACACACTGAAACCCCTTCCGCACACACTGTAACACCTTTCCCACACACTGAAACCCTTCACCACACACTGAAACACCTTGCCAACACACTGAAACCCCTTCCGCACACTCTGAAACACCTTTCCCATACACTGAAACCCTTCACCACACACTGAAACACTTCGCCGCACACTGGAACACGTTCCCCACACACTGAAACCCCTTCCCCACACACTGAAACCCCTTCGCCACACACTAAAACACATACCCCACACACTGAAACCCCATCCCCACACAGTGAAACACATCCCTACACACTGAAACACATTCCCCACACACTGAAACCCTTCCCCACACACTGAAACCCCTTCCCCACTTACTGAAACACCTTCACCACACACTGAAAAATCTTCCCCACACACCGAAACACTTCCCCACACACTGAAACACCTTCCCCACCGACTGAAAGCCCTTCCGCACACACTGAAACCGATCCCCACACACTGAAACCCATCCCCACACACTGAAACACATTCACCACACACTGAAACCCTTCCCCACACACTGAAACGCATCCCCACACACTGAAACACATCTCCACACACTGACACACCTACCCCACACACTGAAACCCCTTCCCCACACACACTGAAACACCTTCCCCACACACTGAAATACCAGCCCCACTCACGGAAACCGCTTTCCCACACACTGCAACCCCTTCCCCACACACTGGATCACTTCCCCACACACTGAAACCCCTTCCCCACATACTGAAACAGCTTCCCCACACACTGAAACCCCTTCCCCACACACTGAAACACCTTCCGCACACACTGAAACACCTTCCCCACACACTGAAACACCTTTTCCACACACTGAAACATCTTCCGCACACACTGAAACAGCTTCCCCACACACTGAAACCCTTCCCCACACACTGAAACCCCTTCCCCACACACTGAAACCCTTCCCCACACACTGAAACCCCTTCGCCACTGACTGAAACACCTTCACCACACACTGAAAAAACTTCCTCGCACACTGAAACACCTTCCTCACACACACTGAAACCCCTTCCCCACATACTGAGACACCTTCCCCATACACTGAAACACCTTCCCCATACACTGAAACACCTTGCCAACACACTGAAACCCCTTCCGCACACACTTTAACACCTTTCCCACACACTGAAACCCTTCACCACACACTGAAACACCTTGCCAACACACTGAAACCCCTTCCGCACACTCTGAAACACCTTTCCCATACACTGAAACCCTTCACCACACACTGAAACACTTCGCCGCACACTGGAACACGTTCCCCACACACTGAAACCCCTTCCCCACACACTGAAACCCCTTCGCCACACACTGAAACACATACCCCACACACTGAAACCCCATCCCCACACAGTGAAACACATCCCTACACACTGAAACACATTCCCCACACACTGAAACCCTTCCCCACACACTGAAACCCCTTCCCCACTTACTGAAACACCTTCACCACACACTGAAAAATCTTCCCCACACACCGAAACACTTCCCCACACACTGAAACACCTTCCCCACAGACTGAAAGCCCTTCCGCACACACTGAAACCGATCCCCACACACTGAAACCCATCCCCACACACTGAAACACATTCACCACACACTGAAACCCTTCCCCACACACTGAAACGCATCCCCACACACTGAAACACATCTCCACACACTGACACACCTACCCCACACACTGAAACCCCTTCCCCAAACACACTGAAACACCTTCCCCACACACTGAAATACCAGCCCCACTCACGGAAACCGCTTTCCCACACACTGCAACCCCTTCCCCACACACTGGATCACTTCCCCACACACTGAAACCCCTTCCCCACATACTGAAACAGCTTCCCCACACACTGAAACCCCTTCCCCACACACTGAAACACCTTCCGCACACACTGAAACACCTTCCCCACACACTGAAACACCTTTTCCACACACTGAAACATCTTCCGCACACACTGAAACAGCTTCCCCACACACTGAAACCCTTCCCCACACACTGAAACCCCTTCCCCACACACTGAAACCCTTCCCCACACACTGAAACCCCTTCGCCACTGACTGAAACACCTTCACCACACACTGAAAAAACTTCCTCGCACACTGAAACACCTTCCTCACACACACTGAAACCCCTTCCCCACATACTGAGACACCTTCCCCATACACTGAAACACCTTCCCCATACACTGAAACACCTTGCCAACACACTGAAACCCCTTCCGCACACACTGTAACACCTTTCCCACACACTGAAACCCTTCACCACACACTGACACACTTCGCCACACACTGAAACACGTTCCCCACACACTGAAACCCCTTCCCCACACACTGAAACACCTTCGCCACACACTGAAACACATTCCCCACACACTGAAACCCCATCCCCACACAGTGAAACACATCCCCACACACTGAAACACATTCCCGACACACAGAAACCCCTTCCCCACAGACTGAAACCCTTTCCCAAACACTGAAACCCCTTCCGCACACACTGAAACCCATCCCCACACACTGAAACCCATCCCCACACACTGAAACCCATCCCCACACACTGAAACACATTCACCACACACTGAAACCCTTCCCCACACACTGAAACACATCCCCACACACTGAAAAACATCTCCACACACTGACACACCTCCCCCACACACTGAAACCCCTTCCCCACACACACTGAAACCCCTTCCCCACACACTGAAACAACTACCCCACACACTGAAATGCCATCCCCACTCACTGAAACCGCTTTCCCACACACTGAGACCCCTTCCCCACACTCTGGAACACTTCCCCACACACTGAAACCCCTTCCCCACACACTGAAACAGCTTCCCCACACACTGAAACCCCTTCCCCACACACTGAAACACCTTCCGCACACACTGAGACACCTTCCCCACACACTGAAACACCTTTTCCACACACTGAAACCCCTTCCGCACACACTGAAACACCTTCCCCACACACTGAAACCCTTCCCCACACACTGAAACCCCTTTACCACACACTGAAACCCTTCCCCACACACTGAAACCCCTTTCCCACATTCTGAGACACCTTCCCCATACACTGGAACACCTTCCCCATACAGTGAAACACCTTGCCAACACACTGAAACCCCTTCCGCACACACTGAAACACCTTTCCCATACACTGAAACCCTTCACCACACACTGAAACACTTCGCCGCACACTGAAACACGTTCCCCACACACTGAAACCCCTTCCCCACACACTGAAACCCCTTCGCCACACACTGAAACATATTCCCCACACACTGAAACCCCATCCCCACACAGTGAAACACATCCCTACACACTGAAACACATTCCCCACACACTGAAACCCCTTCCCCACAGACTGAAACCCTTTCCCAAACACTGAAACCCTTTCACCACACACTGAAACAGCTCGCCCACACACAGAAACACCTTCCTCACACACTGAAACCCCTTCCCCACACAATGAAACCGCTTCCACACACAATGAAACACCTTCCTCCCACACTGAAACCCCTTCCCCACACACTGAAACACCTTCCGCACACAGAGAAACAATTCCGCACACACTGAAACACTTCCCCGCACACTGAAACCCCTTCCGCACACACTTCAACCCCGTCCCCACACACTGTAATCCTTCCCCACACACTGAAACACTTCCCCACACACTGAAACCCCTTCCCCACACACTGAAACCCCTTCCCCACACAATGCAATCCCTTCCCCACACACTGAAACCCTTCCCCACACACTGAAAACCCTTCCCCACACACTCAAACCCCTTCCCCACACACTGAAACCCATCCCGACACTCTGAAACCCCTTCCCCACACAGTGAAACAGCTTCCCCACACACTGAAACACATCCCCACACACTGAAACCAATCCCCACACATTGAAACCCCTTCCCCACACACTGAAACCCCTTCCCCACACACTGAAACCCATCCCCACACACTGAAACCCCTTCCCCACACACTGAAACCCCTTCCCCACACACTGAAACACATCCCCACACACTGAAACCCCTTCCCCACACACTGAAACACATCCCCACACTCTGAAACACCTTCCCCACACACTGTAACCCCTTCCGCACACACAGAAACCCATCCCCACACACTGAAACTCCTTCCCCACACACTGAAACCCCTTCCACACACACTGAAGCACCTGCCCCACACACTGAAACCCCTACCTCACAGAGTGAAACCCTTCCCCACACACTGAAACCCCTTCCCCACACACTGAAACACCTTCCGCACACACTGAAACACCTTCCCCACACACTGAAAAACCTTTTCCACACACTGAAACCCCTTCCGCACACACTGAAACCCCTTCCCCACACACTGAAACCCTTCCCCACACACTGAAACCCCTTCCCCACTGACTGAAACACCTTCACCACACACTGAAAAAACTTCCCCATACACTGAAACACCTTGCCAACACACTGAAACCCCTTCCGCACACACTGTAACACCTTTCCCACACACTGAAACCCTTCACCACACACTGACACACTTCGACACACACTGAAACACGTTCCCCACACACTGAAATCCCTTCCCCACACACTGAAACACCTTCGCCACACACTGAAACACATTCCCCACACACTGAAACCCCATCCCCACACAGTGAAACACATCCCCACACACTGAAACACATTCCCGACACACAGAAACCCCTTCCCCACAGACTGAAACCCTTTCCCAAACACTGAAACCCCTTCCGCACACACTGAAACCCATCCCCACACACTGAAACCCTTCCCCACACACTGAAACACATCCCCACACACTGAAAAACATCTCCACACACTGACACACCTACCCCACACACTGAAACCCCTTCCCCACACACACTGAAACACCTTCCCCACACACTGAAACAACTACCCCACACATTGAAATACCATCCCCACTCACTGAAACCGCTTTCCCACACACTGAGACCCCTTCCCCACACACTGGATCACTTCCCCACACACTGAAACCCCTTCCCCACACACTGAAACAGCTTCCCCACACACTGAAACCCCTTCCCCACACACTGAAACACCTTCCGCACACACTGAGACACCTTCCCCACACACTGAACCACCTTTTCCACACACTGAAACCCCTTCCGCACACACTGAAACACCTTCCCCACACACTGAAACCCTTCCCCACACACTGAAACCCCTTTACCACACACTGAAACCCTTCCCCACACACTGAAACCCCTTCCCCACTGACTGAAACCCCTTCCCCACACACTGAAAAAACTTCCCCACACACTGAAACACCTTCCTCACACACACTGAAACCCCTTTCCCACATTCTGAGACACCTTCCCCATACACTGGAACACCTTCCCCATACACTGAAACACCTTGCCAACACACTGAAACCCCTTCCGCACACACTGAAACACCTTTCCCATACACTGAAACCCTTCACCACACACTGAAACACTTCGCCGCACACTGAAACACGTTCCCCACACACTGAAACCCCTTCCCCACACACTGAAACCCCTTCGCCACACACTGAAACACATTCCCCACACACTGAAACACATTCCCCACACACTGAAACCCTTCCCCACACACTGAAACCCCTTCCCCACTGACTGAAACACCTTCACCACACACTGAAAAAACTTCCCCACACACTGAAACACTTCCCCACACACTGAAACACCTTCCCCACAGACTGAAAGCCCTTCCGCACACACTGAAACCGATCCCCACACACTGAAACCCATCCCCACACACTGAAACACATTCACCACACACTGAAACCCTTCCCCACACACTGAAACGCATCCCCACACACTGAAACACATCTCCACACACTGACACACCTACCCCACACACTGAAACCCCTTCCCCACACACACTGAAACACCTTCCCCACACACTGAAATACCAGCCCCAATCACGGAAACCGCTTTCCCACACACTGAAACCCCTTCCCCACACACTGGATCACTTCCCCACACACTGAAACCCCTTCCCCACTTACTGAAACAGCTTCCCCACACACTGAAACCCCTTCCCCACACACTGAAACACCTTCCGCACACACTGAAACACCTTCCCCACACACTGAAACACCTTTTCCACACACTGAAACCCCTTCCGCACACACTGAAACACCTTCCCCACACACTGAAACCCTTCCCCACACACTGAAACCCCTTCCCCACACACTGAAACCCTTCCCCACACACTGAAACCCCTTCGCCACTGACTGAAACACCTTCACCACACACTGAAAAAACATCCCCGCACACTGAAACACCTTCCTCACACACACTGAAACCCCTTCCCCGCATACTGAGACACATTCCCCATACACTGAAACACCTTCCCCATACACTGAAACACCTTGCCAACACACTGAAACCCCTTCCGCACACACTGTAACACCTTTCCCACACACTGAAACCCTTCACCACACACTGACACACTTCGCCACACACTGAAACACGTTCCCCACACACTGAAACCCCTTCCCCACACACTGAAACACCTTCGCCACACACTGAAACACATTCCCCACACACTGAAACCCCATCTCCACACAGTGAAACACATCCCCACACACTGAAACACATTCCCGACACACAGAAACCCCTTCCCCACAGACTGAAACCCTTTCCCAAACACTGAAACCCCTTCCGCACACACTGAAACCCATCCCCACACACTGAAACCCATCCCCACACACTGAAACCCATCACAACACACTGAAACACATTCACCACACACTGAAACCCTTCCCCACACACTGAAACACATCCCCACACACTGAAAAACATCTCCACACACTGACACACCTCCCCCACACACTGAAACCCCTTCCCCACACACACTGAAACACCTGCCCCACACACTGAAACAACTACCCCACACACTGAAATACCATCCCCACTCACTGAAACCGCTTTCCCACACACTGAGACCCCTTCCCCACACACTGGAACACTTCCCCACACACTGAAACCCCTTCACCACACACTGAAACAGCTTCCCCACACACTGAAACCCCTTCCCCACACACTGAAACACCTTCCGCACACACTGAGACACCTTCCCCACACACTGAAACACCTTTTCCACACACTGAAACCCCTTCCGCTACACACTGAAACACCTTCCCCACACACTGAAACCCTTCCCCACACACTGAAACCCCTTTAGCACACACTGAAACCCTTCCCCACACACTGAAACCCCTTCCCCACTGACTGAAACACCTTCCCCACACACTGAAAAAACTTCCCCACACACTGAAACACCTTCCTCACACACACTGAAACCCCTTTCCCACATTCTGAGACACCTTCCCCATACACTGGAACACCTTCCCCATACACTGAAACACCTTGCCAACACACTGAAACCCCTTCCGCACACACTGAAACACCTTTCCCACACACTGAAACCCTTCACCACACACTGACACACTTCGACACACACTGAAACACGTTCCCCACACACTGAAACCCCTTCCCCACACACTGAAACACCTTCGCCACCACTGAAACACATTCCCCACACACTGAAACCCCATCCCAACACAGTGAAACACATCCCCACACACTGAAACACATTCCCGACACACAGAAACCCCTTCCCCACAGACTTAAACCCTTTCCCAAACACTGAAACCCCTTCCGCACACACTGAAACCCATCCCCACACACTGAAACCCATCCCCACACACTGAAACCCCTTCCCCACATACTGAAACACATTCACCACACACTGAAACCCTTCCCCACACACTGAAACACATCCCCACACACTGAAAAACATCTCCACACACTGACACACCTCCCCCACACACTGAAACCCCTTCCCCACACACACTGAAACACCTTCCCCATACACTGAAACAACTACCCCACACACTGAAATACCATCCCCACTCACTGAAACCGCTTTCCCACACACTGAAACCCCTTCCCCACACACTGGATCACTTCCCCACACACTGAAACCCCTTCCCCACACACTGAAACAGCTTCCCCACACACTGAAACCCCTTCCCCACACACTGAAACACCTTCCGCACACACTGAGACACCTTCCCCACACACTGAAACACCTTTTCCACACACTGAAACCCCTTCCACACACACTGAAACACCTTCCCCACACACTGAAACCCTTCCCCACACACTGAAACCCCTTTACCACACACTGAAACCCTTCCCCACACACTGAAACCCCTTCCCCACTGACTGAAACACCTTCCCCACACACTGAAAAAACTTCCCCACACACTGAAACACCTTCCTCACACACACTGAAACTCCTTTCCCACATTCTGAGACACCTTCCCCATACACTGGAACACCTTCCCCATACACTGAAACACCTTGCCAACACACTGAAACCCCTTCCGCACACACTGAAACACCTTTCCCATACACTGAAAACCTTCACCACACACTGAAACACTTCGCCGCACACTGAAACACGTTCCCCACACACTGAAACCCCTTCCCCACACACTGAAACCCCTTCGCCACACACTGAAACACATTCCCCACACACTGAAACCCCATCCCCACATAGTGAAACACATCCCTACACACTGAAACACATTCCCCACACACTGAAAACCTTCCCCACACACTGAAACCCCTTCCCCACTGACTGAAACACCTTCACCACACACTGAAAAAACTTCCCCACACACTGAAACACTTCCCCACACACTGAAACACCTTCCCCACAGACTGAAAGCCCTTCCGCACACACTGAAACCGATCCCCACACACTGAAACCCATCCCCACACACTGAAACACATTCACCACACACTGAAACCCTTCCCCACACACTGAAACGCATCCCCACACACTGAAACACATCTCCACACACTGACACACCTACCCCACACACTGAAACCCCTTCCCCACACACACTGAAACACCTTCCCCACACACTGAAATACCAGCCCCACTCACGGAAACCGCTTTCCCACACACTGAAACCCCTTCCCCACACACTGGATCACTTCCCCACACACTGAAACCCCTTCCCCACATACTGAAACAGCTTCCCCACACACTGAAACCCCTTCCCCACACACTGAAACACCTTCCGCACACACTGAAACACCTTCCCCACACACTGAAACACCTTTTCCACACACTGAAACCCCTTCCGCACACACTGAAACACCTTCCCCACACACTGAAACCCTTCCCCACACACTGAAACCCCTTCCCCACACACTGAAACCCTTCCCCACACACTGAAACCCCTTCGCCACTGACTGAAACACCTTCACCACACACTGAAAAAACTTCCCCGCACACTGAAACACCTTCCTCACACACACTGAAACCCCTTCCCCACACACTGAAACACCTTCGCCACACACTGAAACACATTCCCCACACACTGAAACCCCATCTCCACACAGTGAAACACATCCCCACACACTGAAACACATTCCCGACACACAGAAACCCCTTCCCCACAGACTGAAACCCTTTCCCAAACACTGAAACCCCTTCCACACACACTGAAACCCATCCCCACACACTGAAACCCATCCCCACACACTGAAACCCATCCCCACACACTGAAACACATTCACCACACACTGAAACCCTTCCCCACACACTGAAACCCATCCCCACACACTGAAAAACATCTCCACACACTGACACACCTCCCCCACACACTGAAACCCCTTCCCCACACAAACTGAAACACCTGCCCCACACACTGAAACAACTACCCCACACACTGAAATACCATCCCCACTCACTGAAACCGCTTTCCCACACACTGAGACCCCTTCCCCACACACTGGAACACTTCCCCACACACTGAAACCCCTTCACCACACACTGAAACAGCTTCCCCACACAGTGAAACCCCTTCCCCACACACTGAAACACCTTCCGCACTCACTGAGACACCTTCCCCAAACACTGAAACACCTTTTCCACACACTGAAACCCCTTCCGCACACACTGAAAAACCTTCCCCACACACTGAAACCATTCCCCACACACTGAAACCCCTTTACCACACACTGAATCCCTTCCCCACACACTGAAACCCCTTCCCCACTGACTGAAACACCTTCCCCACACACTGAAAAAACTTCCCCACACACTGAAACACCTTCCTCACACACACTGAAACCCCTTTCCCACATTCTGAGACACCTTCCCCATACACTGGAACACCTTCCCCATACACTGAAACACCTTGCCAACACACTGAAACCCCTTCCGCACACACTGAAACACCTTTCCCATACACTGAAACCCTTCACCACACACTGAAACACTTCGCCGCACACTGAAACACGTTCCCCACACACTGAAACCCCTTCCCCACACACTGAAACCCCTTCGCCACACACTGAAACACATTCCCCACACACTGAAACCCCATCCCCACACAGTGAAACACATCCCTACACACTGAAACACATTCCCCACACACTGAAACCCCTTCACCACAGACTGAAACCCTTTCCCAAACACTGAAACCCTTTCACCACACACTGATACAGCTCGCCCACACACAGAAACACCTTCCTCACACACTGAAACCCATTCCCCACACAATGAAACCGCTTCCGCACACAATGAAACACCTTCCTCCCACACTGAAACCCCTTCCCCACACACTGAAACACCTTCCGCACACAGAGAAACAATTCCGCACACACTGAAACACTTCCCCGCACACTGAAACCCCTTCCGCACACACTTCAACCCCGTCCCCACACACTGTAATCCTTCCCCACACACTGAAACACTTCCCCACACACTGAAACCCCTTCCCCACACACTGAAACCCCTTCCCCACACAATGCAATCCCTTCCCCACACACTGAAACCCTTCCCCACACACTGAAAACCCTTCCCCACACACTCAAACCCCTTCCCCACACACTGAAACCCATCCCGCCACTCTGAAACCCCTTCCCCACACAGTGAAACAGCTTCCCCACACACTGAAACACATCCCCACACACTGAAACCCATCCCCACACATTGAAACCCCTTCCCCACACACTGAAACCCCTTCCCCACACACTGAAACCCATCCCCACACACTGAAACCCCTTCCCCACACACTGAAACCCCTTCCCCACACACTGAAACACATCCCCACACACTGAAACCCCTTCCCGACACACTGAAACACATCCCCACACTCTGAAACACCTTCCCCACACACTGTAACCCCTTCCGCACACACTGAAACCCATCCCCACACACTGAAACCCATCCCCACACACTGAAACTCCTTCCCCACACACTGAAACCCCTTCCACACACACTGAAGCACCTGCCCCACACACTGAAACCCCTACCTCACACAGTGAAACCCTTCCCCACACACTGAAACCCCTTCCCCACACACTGAAACACCTTCCGCACACACTGAAACACCTTCCCCACACACTGAAAAACCTTTTCCACACACTGAAACCCCTTCCGCACACACTGAAACACCTTCCCCACACACTGAAACCCTTCCCCACACACTGAAACCCCTTCCCCACACACTGAAACCCTTCCCCACACACTGAAACCCCTTCCCCACTGACTGAAACACCTTCACCACACACTGAAAAAACTTCCCCGCACACTGAAACACCTTCCTCACACACACTGAAACCCCTTCCCCACATACTGAGACACCTTCCCCATACACTGAAACACCTTCCCCATACACTGAAACACCTTGCCAACACACTGAAACCCCTTCCGCACACACTGTAACACCTTTCCCACACACTGAAACCCTTCACCACACACTGAAACACTTCGCCACACACTGAAACACGTTCCCCACACACTGAAACCCCTTCCCCACACACTGAAACACCTTCGCCACACACTGAAACACATTCCCCACACACTGAAAACCCATCCCCACACAGTGAAACACATCCCCACACACTGAAACACATTCCCGACACACTGAAACCCCTTCCCCACAGACTGAAACCCTTTCCCAAACACTGAAACCCCTTCCGCACACACTGAAACCCATCCCCACACACTGAAACCCATCCCCACACACTGAAACCCATCCGCACACACTGTAACACATTCACCACACACTGAAACCCTTCCCCACACACTGAAACACATCCCCACACACTGAAAAACATCTCCACACACTGATACACCTCCCCCACACACTGAAACCCCTTCCCCACACACACTGAAACACCTTCCCCACACACTGAAACAACTACCCCACACACTGAAATACCATCCCCAATCACTGAAACCGCTTTCCCACACACTGAAACCCCTTCCCCACACACTGGATCACTTCCCCACACACTGAAACCCCTTCCCTACACACTGAAACAGCTTCCCCACACACTGAAACCCCTTCCCCACACACTGAAACACCTTCCGCACACACTGAGACACCTTCCCCACACACTGAAACACCTTTTCCACACACTGAAACCCCTTCCGCACACACTGAAACACCTTCCCCACACACTGAAACCCTTCCCCACACACTGAAACCCCTTTACCACCCACTGAAACCCTTCCCTACACACTGAAACCCCTTCCCCACTGACTGAAACACCTTTCCCACACACTGAAAAAACTTCCCCACACACTGAAACACCTTCCTCACACACACTGAAACCCCTTTCCCACATTCTGGGACACCTTCCCCATACACTGGAACCCCTTCCCCATACACTGAAACACCTTGCCAACACACTGAAACCCCTTCCGCACACACTGAAACACCTTTCCCATACACTGAAACCCTTCACCACACACTGAAACACGTTCCCCACACTCTGAAACCCCTTCCCCACACACTGAAACCCCTTCGCCACACACAGAAACACATTCCCCACACACTGAAACCCCATCCCGACACAGTGAAACACATCCCCACACACTGAAACACATTCCCCACACACTGAAAACCCTTCCCCACAGACTGAAACCCTTTCCCAAACACTGAAACCCTTTCACCACTCACTGAAACAGCTCCCCCACACACAGAAACACCTTCCTCACACACTGAAACACCTTCCCCACACACTGAAACCGCTTCCGCACACAATGAAACACCTTCCTCCCACACTGAAACCCCTTCCCCACACACTGAAACACCTTCCGCACACACTGAAACCACTTCCGCACACACTGAAACATCTTCCCCACACACTGAAACCCCTTCCCCACACACTGAAACACCTTCCCCACACACTGAAACCCCTTCCACACACACTGAAACACCTGCCCCACACACTGAAGCCCCTTCCTCACACAGTGAAACCCTTCCCCACACACTGAAACCCCTTCCCCACACACTGAAGCACATCCCCACACACTGAAACACATCCCTACACACTGAAACCACTTCCCCACACTCTGAAACACCTTCCGCACACAGAGAAACAATTCCGCACACACTGAAACACTTCCCCGCACACTGAAACCCCTTCCGCACACACTTCAACCCCGCACCCACACACTGTAATCCTTCCCCACACACTGAAACACTTCCCCACACACTGAAACCCCTTCCCCACACACTGAAACCCCTTCCCCACACAATGCAATCCCTTCCCCACACACAGAAACCCTTCCCCACACACTGAAACCTCTTCCCCACACACTCAAACACCTTCCCCACACACTGAAACCCATCCCGACACTCTGAAACCCCTTCCCCACACAGTGAAACAGCTTCCCCACACACTGAAACACATCCCCACACACTGAAACCCATCCCCACACACTGAAACCCCTTCCCCACACACTGAAGCCCTTCCCCACACTCTGAAACACATTCCCCACACACTGTAACCCCTTCCGCACACACTGAAACCCATCCCCACACACTGAAACCCATCCCCACACACTGAAACTCCTTCCCCACACACTGAAGCCCTTCCCCACACACTGAAACACATCCCCACACACTGAAGCACATCCCCACGCACTGAAACACCTTCCCCACACACTGAAACCCCTTCCCCACACACTGCCACAGCTTCCCCACACACTGAAACACCTTTCCCACACACTGTAACACCTTCCGCACACACTGAAGCCCATGCCCACACACTGAAACACCTTCCCCACACTCTGAAACCCCTTCCCCACACACTGAAACGACTTCCCCACACACTGAAATCCCTTCCGCACACAATGAAACCCATCCGCACAAACTGAAACCCATCCCCACACACTGAAACCCCTTCCCCACACACAGAAACCCCTTCCCCACACACTGAAACACTTCCCCACACACTGAAACACCTTCCCCACAGACTGAACGCCCTTCCGCACACACTGAAACCCATCCCCACACACTGAAACCCATCCCCACACACTGAAACCCATACCCACACACTGAAACACATTCACCACACACTGAAACCCTTCCCCACACACTGAAACGCATCTCCACACACTGACACACCTCCCCCACACACTGAAACCACTTCCCCACACACACTGAAACACCTTCCCCACACTCTGAAACAACTACCCCAAACACTGAAATACCATCCCCACTCACTGAAAACGCTTTCCCACACACTGAGACCCCTTCCCCACACACTGGATCACTTCCCCACACACTGAAACCCCTTCCCCACACACTGAAACAGCTTCCCCACACACTGAAACCCCTTCCCCACACACTGAAACACCTTCCGCACACACTGAAACACCTTCCCCACACACTGAAACACCTTTTCCACACACTGAAACCCCTTCCGCACACACTGAAACACCTTCCCCACACACTGAAACCCTTCCCCACACACTGAAACCCCTTCCCCACACACTGAAACCCTTCCCCACACACTGAAACCCCTTCCCCACTGACTGAAAAACCTTCACCACACACTGAAAAAACTTCCCCACACACTGAAACACTTCCCCACACACTGAAACACATTCACCACACACTGAAACCCTTCCCCACACACTGAAACGCATCCCCACACACTGAAACACAGCTCCACACACTGACACACCCCCCCTACACTCTGAAACCCCTTCCCCACAAACACTGAAACACCTTCCCCACACACTGAAACAACTACCCCACACACTGAAATACCATCCCCACTCACTGAAACCGCTTTCCCACACACTGAAACCCCTTCCCCACACACTGGATCACTTCCCCACACACTGAAACCCCTTCCCCACACACTGAAACAGCTTCCCCACACACTGAAACCCCTTCCCCACACACTGAAACACCTTCCCCACACACTGAAACACCTTCCCCACACACTGAAACACCTTTTCCACACACTGCAACCCCTTCCGCACACACTGAAACACCTTCCCCACACACTGAACCCCTTCCCCACACACTGAAACCCCTTCCCCACACACTGAAACCCTTCCCCACACACTGAAACCCCTTCTCCACTGACTGAAACACCTTCACCACACACTGAAAAAACTTCCCCGCACACTGAAACACCTTCCTCACACACACTGAAACCCCTTCCCCACATACTGAGACACCTTCCCCATACACTGAAACACCTTCCCCATACACTGAAACACCTTGCCAACACACTGAAACCCCTTCCGCACACACTGTAACACCTTTCCCACACACTGAAACACATTCCCCACACACTGAAACCCCATCCCCACACAGTGAAACACATCCCTACACACTGAAACACATTCCCCACACACTGAAACCCCTTCCCCACAGACTGAAACCCTTTCCCAAACACTGAAACCCTTTCACCACACACTGATACAGCTCGCCCACACACAGAAACACATTCCTCACACACTGAAACCCCTTCCCCACACAATGAAACCGCTTCCGCACACAATGAAACACCTTCCTCCCACACTGAAACCCCTTCCCCACACACTGAAACACCTTCCGCACACAGAGAAACAATTCCGCACACACTGAAACACTTCCCCGCACACTGAAACCCCTTCCGCACACACTTCAACCCCGTCCCCACACACTGTAATCCTTCCCCACACACTGAAACACTTCCCCACACACTGAAACCCCTTCCCCACACACTGAAACCCCTTCCCCACACAATGCAATCCCTTCCCCACACACTGAAACCCTTCCCCACACACTGAAAACCCTTCTCCACACACTCAAACCCCTTCCCCACACACTGAAACCCATCCCGACACTCTGAAACCCCTTCCCCACACAGTGAAACAGCTTCCCCACACACTGAAACACATCCCCACACACTGAAACCCATCCACACACATTGAAACCCCTTCCCCACACACTGAAACCCCTTCCCCACACACTGAAACCCATCCCCACACACTGAAACCCCTTCCCCACACACTGAAACCCCTTCCCCACACACTGAAACACATCCCCACACACTGAAACCCCTTCCTCACACACTGAAACACATCCCCACACTCTGAAACACCTTCGCCACACACTGTAACCCCTTCCGCACACACTGAAACTCATCCCCACACACTGAAACCCATCCCCACACACTGAAACTCCTTCCCCACACACTGAAACCCCTTCCACACACACTGATGCACCTGCCCCACACACTGAAACCCCTACCTCACACAGTGAAACCCTTCCCCACACACTGAAACCCCTTCCCCACACACTGAAACACCTTCCGCACACACTGAAACACCTTCCCCACACACTGAAAAACCTTTTCCACACACTGAAACCCCTTCCGCACACACTGAAACACCTTCCCCACACACTGAAACCCTTCCCCACACACTGAAACCCCTTCCCCACACACTGAAACCCTTCCCCACACACTGAAACCCCTTCCCCACTGACTGAAACACCTTCAACACACTGAAAAAACTTCCCCGCACACTGAAACACCTTCCTCACACACACTGAAACCCCTTCCCCACATACTGAGACACCTTCCCCATACACTGAAACACCTTCCCCATACACTGAAACACCTTGCCAACACACTGAAACCCCTCCCGCACACACTGTAACACCTTTCCCACACACTGAAACCCTTCACCACACACTGAAACACTTCGCCACACACTGAAACACGTTCCCCACACACTGAAACCCCTTCCCCACACACTGAAACACCTTCGCCACACACTGAAACACATTCCCCACACACTGAAACCCCATCCCCACACAGTGAAACACATCCCCACACACTGAAACACATTCCCGACACACTGAAACCCCTTCCCCACAGACTGAAACCCATCCCCACACACTGAAACCCATCCCCACACACTGAAACCCATCCGCACACACTGTAACACATTCACCACACACTGAAACCCTTCCCCACACACTGAAACACATCCCCACACACTGAAAACCATCTCCACACACTGATACACCTCCCCCACACACTGAAACCCCTTCCCCACACACACTGAAACACCTTCCCCACACACTGAAACAACTACCCCACACACTGAAATACCATCCCCACTCACTGAAACCGCTTTCCCACACACTGAAACCCCTTCCCCACGCACTGGATCACTTCCCCACACACTGAAACCCCTTCCCCACACACTGAAACAGCTTCCCCACACACTGAAACCCCTTCCCCACACACTGAAACACCTTCCGCACACACTGGGACACCTTCCCCACAAACTGAAACACCTTTTCCACACACTGAAACCCCTTCCGCACACACTGAAACACCTTCCCCACACACTGAAACCCTTCCCCACACACTGAAACCCCTTTACCACCCACTGAAACCCTTCCCTACACACTGAAACCCCTTCCGCACTGACTGAAACACCTTTCCCACACACTGAAAAAACTTCCCCACACACTGAAACACCTTCCTCACACACACTGAAACCCCTTTCCCACATTCTGAGACACCTTCCCCATACACTGGAACCCCTTCCCCATACACTGAAACACCTTGCCAACACACTGAAACCCCTTCCGCACACACTGAAACACCTTTCCCATACACTGAAACCCTTCACCACACACTGAAACACGTTCCCCACACTCTGAAACCCCTTCCCCACACACTGAAACCCCTTCGCCACACACTGAAACACATTCCCCACACACTGAAACCCCATCCCGACACAGTGAAACACATCCCCACACACTGAAACACATTCCCCACACACTGAAAACCCTTCCCCACAGACTGAAACCCTTTCCCAAACACTGAAACCCTTTCACCACACACTGAAACAGCTCCCCCACACACAGAAACACCTTCCTCACACACTGAAACACCTTCCCCACACACTGAAACCGCTTCCGCACACAATGAAACACCTTCCTCCCACACTGAAACCCCTTCCCCACACACTGAAACACCTTCCGCACACACTGAAACCACTTCCGCACACACTGAAACATCTTCCCCACACACTGAAACCCCTTCCCCACACACTGAAACACCTTCCCCACACACTGAAACCCCTTCCACACACACTGAAACACCTGCCCCACACACTGAAGCCCCTTCCTCACACAGTGAAACCCTTCCCCACACACTGAAACCCCTTCCCCACACACTGAAGCACATCCCCACACACTGAAACACATCCCTACACACTGAAACCACTTCCCCACACACTGAAACACCTTCCGCACACAGAGAAACAATTCCGCACACACTGAAACACTTCCCCGCACACTGAAACCCCTTCCGCACACACTTCAACCCCGTACCCACACACTGTAATCCTTCCCCACACACTGAAACACTTCCCCACACACTGAAACCCCTTCCCCACACACTGAAACCCCTTCCCCACACAATGCAATCCCTTCCCCACACACAGAAACCCTTCCCCACACACTGAAACCTCTTCCCCACACACTCAAACACCTTCCCCACACACTGAAACCCATCCCGACACTCTGAAACCCCTTCCCCACACAGTGAAACAGCTTCCCCACACACTGAAACACATCCCCACACACTGAAACCCATCCCCACACACTGAAACCCCTTCCCCACACACTGAAGCCCTTCCCCACACTCTGAAACACATTCCCCACACACTGTAACCCCTTCCGCACACACTGAAACCCATCCCCACACACTGAAACCCATCCCCACACACTGAAACTCCTTCCCCACACACTGAAGCCCTTCCCCACACACTGAAACACATCCCCACACACTGAAGCACATCCCCACGCACTGAAACACCTTCCCCACACACTGAAACCCCTTCCCCACACACTGCCACAGCTTCCCCACACACTGAAACACCTTTCCCACACACTGTAACACCTTCCGCACACACTGAAGCCCATGCCCACACACTGAAACACCTTCCCCACACTCTGAAACCCCTTCCCCACTACTGAAACAACTTCCCCACACACTGAAATCCCTTCCGCACACAATGAAACCCATCCGCACAAACTGAAACCCATCCCCACACACTGAAACACCTTCCCCACACACAGAAACCCCTTCCCCACACACTGAAACACTTCCCCACACACTGAAACACCTTCCCCACAGACTGAACGCCCTTCCGCACACACTGAAACCCATCCCCACACACTGAAACCCATCCCCACACACTGAAACCCATCCCCACACACTGAAACACATTCACCACACACTGAAACCCTTCCCCACACGCTGAAACGCATCCCCACACACTGAAACACATCTCCACACACTGACACACCTCCCCCACACACTGAAACCACTTCCCCACGCACACTGAAACACCTTCCCCACACACTGAAACAACTACCCCAAACACTGAAATACCATCCCCACTCACTGAAAACGCTTTCCCACACACTGAAACCCCTTCCCCACACATTGGATCACTTCCCCACACACTGAAACCCCTTCCCCACACACTGAAACAGCTTCCCCACACACTGAAACCCCTTCCCCACACACTGAAACACCTTCCGCACACACTGAAACACCTTCCCCACACACTGAAACACCTTTTCCACACACTGAAACCCCTTCCGCACACACTGAAACACCTTCCCCACACACTGAAACCCTTCCCCACACACTGAAACCCCTTCCCCACACACTGAAACACTTCCCCACACACTGAAACACCTTCCCCACAGACTGAAAGCCCTTCCGCACACACTGAAACCGATCCCCACACACTGAAACCCATCCCCACACACTGAAACACATTCACCACACACTGAAACCCTTCCCCACACACTGAAACGCATCCCCACACACTGAAACACATCTCCACACACTGACACACCTACCCCACACACTGAAACCCCTTCCCCACACACACTGAAACACCTTCCCCACACACTGAAATACCAGCCCCAATCACGGAAACCGCTTTCCCACACACTGAAACCCCTTCCCCACACACTGGATCACTTCCCCACACACTGAAACCCCTTCCCCACATACTGAAACAGCTTCCCCACACACTGAAACCCCTTCCCCACACACTGAAACACCTTCCGCACACACTGAAACACCTTCCCCACACTCTGAAACACCTTTTCCACACACTGAAACCCCTTCCGCACACACTGAAACACCTTCCCCACACACTGAAACCCTTCCCCACACACTGAAACCCCTTCCCCACACACTGAAACCCTTCCCCACACACTGAAACCCCTTCGCCACTGACTGAAACACCTTCACCACACACTGAAAAAACTTCCCCGCACACTGAAACACCTTCCTCACACACACTGAAACCCCTTCCCCACATACTGAGACACATTCCCCATACACTGAAACACCTTCCCCATACACTGAAACACCTTGCCAACACACTGAAACCCCTTCCGCACACACTGTAACACCTTTCCCACACACTGAAACCCTTCACCACACACTGACACACTTCGCCACACACTGAAACACGTTCCCCACACACTGAAACCCCTTCCCCACACACTGAAACACCTTCGCCACACACTGAAACACATTCCCCACACACTGAAACCCCATCTCCACACAGTGAAACACATCCCCACACACTGAAACACATTCCCGACACACAGAAACCCCTTCCCCACAGACTGAAACCCTTTCCCAAACACTGAAACCCCTTCCGCACACACTGAAACCCATCCCCACACACTGAAACCCATCCCCACACACTGAAACCCATCACAACACACTGAAACACATTCACCACACACTGAAACCCTTCCCCACACACTGAAACACATCCCCACACACTGAAAAACATCTCCACACACTGACACACCTCCCCCACACACTGAAACCCCTTCCCCACACACACTGAAACACCTGCCCCACACACTGAAACAACTACCCCACACACTGAAATACCATCCCCACTCACTGAAACCGCTTTCCCACACACTGAGACCCCTTCCCCACACACTGGAACACTTCCCCACACACTGAAACCCCTTCACCACACACTGAAACAGCTTCCCCACACACTGAAACCCCTTCCCCACACACTGAAACACCTTCCGCACACACTGAGACACCTTCCCCACACACTGAAACACCTTTTCCACACACTGAAACCCCTTCCGCTACACACTGAAACACCTTCCCCACACACTGAAACCCTTCCCCACACACTGAAACCCCTTTACCACACACTGAAACCCTTCCCCACACACTGAAACCCCTTCCCCACTGACTGAAACACCTTCCCCACACACTGAAAAAACTTCCCCACACACTGAAACACCTTCCTCACACACACTGAAACCCCTTCCCCACATACTGAGACACCTTCCCCATACACTGAAACACCTTCCCCATACACTGAAACACCTTGCCAACACACTGAAACCCCTTCCGCACACACTGTAACACCTTTCCCACACACTGAAACACTTCACCACACACTGAAACACTTCGACACACACTGAAACACGTTCCCCACACACTGAAACCCCTTCCCCACACACTGAAACACCTTCGCCACCACTGAAACACATTCCCCACACACTGAAACCCCATCCCCACACAGTGAAACACATCCCCACACACTGAAACACATTCCCGACACACAGAAACCCCTTCCCCACAGACTTAAACCCTTTCCCAAACACTGAAACCCCTTCCGCACACACTGAAACCCATCCCCACACACTGAAACCCATCCCCACACACTGAAACCCATCCCCACATACTGAAACACATTCACCACACACTGAAACCCTTCCCCACACACTGAAACACATCCCCACACACTGAAAAACATCTCCACACACTGACACACCTCCCCCACACACTGAAACCCCTTCCCCACACACTCTGAAACACCTTCCCCATACACTGAAACAACTACCCCACACATTGAAATACCATCCCCACTCACTGAAACCGCTTTCCCACACACTGAGACCCCTTCCCCACACACTGGATCACTTCCCCACACACTGAAACCCCTTTCCCACACACTGAAACAGCTTCCCCACACACTGAAACCCCTTCCCCACACACTGAAACACCTTCCGCACACACTGAGACACCTTCCCCACACACTCAAACACCTTTTCCACACACTGAAACCCCTTCCACACACACTGAAACACCTTCCCCACACACTGAAACCCTTCCCCACACACTGAAACCCCTTTACCACACACTGAAACCCTTCCCCACACACTGAAACCCCTTCCCCACTGACTGAAACACCTTCCCCACACACTGAAAAAACTTCCCCACACACTGAAACACCTTCCTCACACACACTGAAACTCCTTTCCCACATTCTGAGACACCTTCCCCATACACTGGAACACCTTCCCCATACACTGAAACACATTGCCAACACACTGAAACCCCTTCCGCACACACTGAAACACCTTTCCCATACACTGAAAACCTTCACCACACACTGAAACACTTCGCCGCACACTGAAACACGTTCCCCACACACTGAAACCCCTTCCCCACACACTGAAACCCCTTCGCCACACACTGAAACACATTCCCCACACACTGAAACCCCATCCCCACATAGTGAAACACATCCCTACACATTGAAACACATTCCCCACACACTGAAACCCTTCCCCACACACTGAAACCCCTTCCCCACTGACTGAAACACCTTCACCACACACTGAAAAAACTTCCCCACACACTGAAACACTTCCCCACACACTGAAACACCTTCCCCACAGACTGAAAGCCCTTCCGCACACACTGAAACCGATCCCCACACACTGAAACCCATCCCCACACACTGAAACACATTCACCACACACTGAAACCCTTCCCCACACACTGAAACGCATCCCCACACACTGAAACACATCTCCACACACTGACACACCTACCCCACACACTGAAACCCCTTCCCCACACACACTGAAACACCTTCCCAACACACTGAAATACCAGCCCCACTCACGGAAACCGCTTTCCCACACACTGAAACCCCTTCCCCACACACTGGATCACTTCCCCACACACTGAAACCCCTTCCCCACATACTGAAACAGCTTCCCCACACACTGAAACCCCTTCCCCACACACTGAAACACCTTCCGCACACACTGAAACACCTTCCCCACACACTGAAACACCTTTTCCACACACTGAAACCCCTTCCGCACACACTGAAACACCTTCCCCGCACACTGAAACCCTTCCCCACACACTGAAACCCCTTCCCCACACACTGAAACCCTTCCCCACACACTGAAACCCCTTCGCCACTGACTGAAACACCTTCACCACACACTGAATAAACTTCCCCGCACACTGAAACACCTTCCTCACACACACTGAAACCCCTTCCCCACACACTGAAACACCTTCGCCACACACTGAAACACATTCCCCACACACTGAAACCCCATCTCCACACAGTGAAACACATCCCCACACACTGAAACACATTCCCGACACACAGAAACCCCTTCCCCACAGACTGAAACCCTTTCCCAAACACTGAAACCCCTTCCACACACACTGAAACCCATCCCCACACGCTGAAACCCATCCCCACACACTGAAACCCATCCCCACACACTGAAACACATTCACCACACACTGAAACCCTTCCCCACACACTGAAACACATCCCCACACACTGAAAAACATCTCCACACACTGACACACCTCCCCCACACACTGAGACCCCTTCCCCACACACTGGAACACTTCCCCACACACTGAAACCCCTTCACCACACACTGAAACAGCTTCCCCACACAGTGAAACCCCTTCCCCACACACTGAAACACCTTCCGCACTCACTGAGACACCTTCCCCAAACACTGAAACACCTTTTTCACACACTGAAACCCCTTCCGCACACACTGAAAAACCTTCCCCACACACTGAAACCATTCCCCACACACTGAAACCCCTTTACCACACACTGAAACCCTTCCCCACACACTGAAACCCCTTCCCCACTGACTGAAACACCTTCCCCACACACTGAAAAAACTTCCCCACACACTGAAACACCTTCCTCACACACACTGAAACCCCTTTCCCACATTCTGAGACACCTTCCCCATACACTGGAACACCTTCCCCATACACTGAAACACCTTGCCAACACACTGAAACCCCTTCCGCACACACTGAAACACCTTTCCCATACACTGAAACCCTTCACCACACACTGAAACACTTCGCCGCACACTGAAACACGTTCCCCACACACTGAAACCCCTTCCCCACACACTGAAACCCCTTCGCCACACACTGAAACCACATCCCCACACAGTGAAACACATCCCTACACACTGAAACACATTCCCCACACACTGAAACCCCTTCCCCACAGACTGAAACCCATTCCCAAACACTGAAACCCTTTCACCACACACTGATACAGCTCGCCCACACACAGAAACACCTTCCTCACACACTGAAACCCCTTCCCCACACAATGAAACCCTTCCGCACACAATGAAACACCTTCCTCCCACACTGAAACCCCTTCCCCACACACTGAAACAACTTCCGCACACAGAGAAACAATTCCGCACACACTGAAACACTTCCCCGCACACTGAAACCCCTTCCGCACACACTTCAACCCCGTCCCCACACACTGTAATCCTTCCCCACACACTGAAACACTTCCCCACACACTGAAACCCCTTCCCCACACGCTGAAACCCCTTCCCCACACAATGCAATCCCTTCCCCACACACTGAAACCCTTCCCCACACACTGAAAACCCTTCCCCACACACTCAAACCCCTTCCCCACACACTGAAACCCATCCCGACACTCTGAAACCCCTTCCCCACACAGTGAAACAGCTTCCCCACACACTGAAACACATCCCCACACACTGAAACCCATCCCCACACATTGAAACCCCTTCCCCACACACTGAAACCACTTCCCCACACACTGAAACCCATCCCCACACACTGAAACCCCTTCCCCACACACTGAAACCCCTTCCCCACACACTGAAACACATCCCCACACACTGAAACCCCTTCCCGACACACTGAAACACATCCCCACACTCTGAAACACCTTCCCCACACACTGTAACCCCTTCCGCACACACTGAAACCCATCCCCACACACTGAAACCCATCCCCACACACTGAAACTCCTTCCCCACACACTGAAACCCCTTCCACACACACTGAAGCACCTGCCCCACACACTGAAACCCCTACCTCACACAGTGAAACCCTTCCCCACACACTGAAACCCCTTCCCCACACACTGAAACACCTTCCGCACACACTGAAACACCTTCCCCACACACTGAAAAACCTTTTCCACACACTGAAACCCCTTCCGCACACACTGAAACACCTTCCCCACACACTGAAACCCTTCCCCACACACTGAAACCCCTTCCCCACACACTGAAACCCTTCCCCACACACTGAAACCCCTTCCCCACTGACTGAAACACCTTCACCACACACTGAAAAAACTTCCCCGCACACTGAAACACCTTCCTCACACACACTGAAACCCCTTCCCCACATACTGAGACACCTTCCCCATACACTGAAACACCTTCCCCATACACTGAAACTCCTTGCACACACACTGAAACCCCTTCCGCACACACTGTAACACCTTTCCCACACACTGAAACCCTTCACCACACACTGAAACACTTCGCCACACACTGAAACACGTTCCCCACACACTGAAACCCCTTCCCCACACACTGAAACACCTTCGCCACACACTGAAACACATTCCCCACACACTGAAAACCCATCCCCACACAGTGAAACACATCCCCACACACTGAAACACATTCCCGACACACTGAAACCCCTTCCCCACAGACTGAAACCCTTTCCCAAACACTGAAACCCCTTCCGCACACACTGAAACCCATCCCCACACACTGAAACCCATCCCCACACACTGAAACCCATCCGCACACACTGGAACACATTCACCACACACTGAAACCCTTCCCCACACACTGAAACACATCCCCACACACTGAAAAACATCTCCACACACTGATACACCTCCCCCACACACTGAAACCCCTTCCCCACACACACTGAAACACCTTCCCCACACACTGAAACAACTACCCCACACACTGAAATACCATCCCCACTCACTGAAACCGCTTTCCCACACACTGAAACCCCTTCCCCACACACTGGATCACTTCCCCACACACTGAAACCCCTTCCCCACACACTGAAACAGCTTCCCCACACACTGAAACCCCTTCCCCATACACTGAAACACCTTCCGCACACACTGAGACACCTTCCCCACACACTGAAACACCTTTTCCACACACTGAAACCCCTTCCGCACACACTGAAACACCTTCCCCACACACTGAAACCCTTCCCCACACACTGAAACCCCTTTACCACCCACTGAAACCCTTCCCTACACACTAAAACCCCTTCCCCACTGACTGAAACACCTTTCCCACACACTGAAAAAACTTCCCCACACACTGAAACACCTTCCTCACACACACTGAAACCCCTTTCCCACATTCTGAGACACCTTCCCCATACACTGGAACCCCTTCCCCATACACTGAAACACCTTGCCAACACACTGAAACCCCTTCCGCACACACTGAAACACCTTTCCCATACACTGAAACCCTTCACCACACACTGAAACACGTTCCCCACACTCTGAAACCCCTTCCCCACACACTGAAACCCCTTCGCCACACACTGAAACACATTCCCCACACACTGAAACCCCATCCCGACACAGTGAAACACATCCCCACACACTGAAACACATTCCCCACACACTGAAAACCCTTCCCCACAGACTGAAACCCTTTCCCAAACACTGAAACCCTTTCACCACACACTGAAACAGCTCCCCCACACACAGAAACACCTTCCTCACACACTGAAACACCTTCCCCACACACTGAAACCGCTTCCGCACACAATGAAACATCTTCCTCCCACACTGAAACCCCTTCCCCACACACTGAAACACCTTCCGCACACACTGAAACCACTTCCGCACACACTGAAACATCTTCCCCACACACTGAAACCCCTTCCCCACACACTGAAACACCTTCCCCACACACTGAAACCCCTTCCACACACACTGAAACACCTGCCCCACACACTGAAGCCCCTTCCTCACACAGTGAAACCCTTCCCCACACACTGAAACCCCTTCCCCACACACTGAAGCACATCCCCACACACTGAAACACATCCCTACACACTGAAACCACTTCCCCACACACTGAAACACCTTCCGCACACAGAGAAACAATTCCGCACACACTGAAACACTTCCCCGCACACTGAAACCCCTTCCGCACACACTTCAACCCCGTACCCACACACTGTAATCCTTCCCCACACACTGAAACACTTCCCCACACACTGAAACCCCTTCCCCACACACTGAAACCCCTTCCCCACACAATGCAATCCCTTCCCCACACACAGAAACCCTTCCCCACACACTGAAACCTCTTCCCCACACACTCAAACACCTTCCCCACACACTGAAACCCATCCCGACACTCTGAAACCCCTTCCCCACACAGTGAAACAGCTTCCCCACACACTGAAACACATCCCCACACACTGAAACCCATCCCCACACACTGAAACCCCTTCCCCACACACTGAAGCCCTTCCCCACACTCTGAAACACATTCCCCACACACTGTAACCCCTTCCGCACACACTGAAACCCATCCCCACACACTGAAACCCATCCCCACACACTGAAACTCCTTCCCCACACACTGAAGCCCTTCCCCACACACTGAAACACATCCCCACACACTGAAGAACATCCCCACGCACTGAAACACCTTCCCCACACACTGAAACCCCTTCCCCACACACTGCCACAGCTTCCCCACACACTGAAACACCTGTCCCACACACTGTAACACCTTCCGCACACACTGAAGCCCATGCCCACACACTGAAACACCTTCCCCACACTCTGAAACCCCTTCCCCACACACTGAAACAACTTCCCCACACACTGAAATCCCTTCCGCACACAATGAAACGCATCCGCACAAACTGAAACCCATCCCCACACACTGAAACCCCTTCCCCACACACAGAAACCCCTTCCCCACACACTGAAACACTTCCCCACACACTGAAACACCTTCCCCACAGACTGAACGCCCTTCCGCACACACTGAAACCCATCCCCACACACTGAAACCCATCCCCACACACTGAAACCCATCCCCACACACTGAAACACATTCACCACACACTGAAACCCTTCCCCACACACTGAAACGCATCTCCACACACTGACACACCTCCCCCACACACTGAAACCACTTCCCCACACACACTGAAACACCTTCCCCACACTCTGAAACAACTACCCCAAACACTGAAATATCGTCCCCACTCACTGAAAACGCTTTCCCACACACTGAAACCCCTTCCCCACACACTGGATCACTTCCCCACACACTGAAACCCCTTCCCCACACACTGAAACAGCTTCCCCACACACTGAAACCCCTTCCCCACACACTGAAACACCTTCCGCACACACTGAAACAACTTCCCCACACACTGAAACACCTTTTCCACGCACTGAAACCCCTTCCGCACACACTGAAACACCTTCCCCACACACTGAAACCCTTCCCCACACACTGAAACCCCTTTACCACCCACTGAAACCCTTCCCTACACACTAAAACCCCTTCCCCACTGACTGAAACACCTTTCCCACACACTGAAAAAACTTCCCCACACACTGAAACACCTTCCTCACACACACTGAAACCCCTTTCCCACATTCTGAGACACCTTCCCCATACACTGGAACCCCTTCCCCATACACTGAAACACCTTGCCAACACACTGAAACCCCTTCCGCACACACTGAAACACCTTTCCCATACACTGAAACCCTTCACCACACACTGAAACACGTTCCCCACACTCTGAAACCCCTTCCCCACACACTGAAACCCCTTCGCCACACACTGAAACACATTCCCCACACACTGAAACCCCATCCCGACACAGTGAAACACATCCCCACACACTGAAACACATTCCCCACACACTGAAAACCCTTCCCCACAGACTGAAACCCTTTCCCAAACACTGAAACCCTTTCACCACACACTGAAACAGCTCCCCCACACACAGAAACACCTTCCTCACACACTGAAACACCTTCCCCACACACTGAAACCGCTTCCGCACACAATGAAACATCTTCCTCCCACACTGAAACCCCTTCCCCACACACTGAAACACCTTCCGCACACACTGAAACCACTTCCGCACACACTGAAACATCTTCCCCACACACTGAAACCCCTTCCCCACACACTGAAACACCTTCCCCACACACTGAAACCCCTTCCACACACACTGAAACACCTGCCCCACACACTGAAGCCCCTTCCTCACACAGTGAAACCCTTCCCCACACACTGAAACCCCTTCCCCACACACTGAAGCACATCCCCACACACTGAAACACATCCCTACACACTGAAACCACTTCCCCACACACTGAAACACCTTCCGCACACAGAGAAACAATTCCGCACACACTGAAACACTTCCCCGCACACTGAAACCCCTTCCGCACACACTTCAACCCCGTACCCACACACTGTAATCCTTCCCCACACACTGAAACACTTCCCCACACACTGAAACCCCTTCCCCACACACTGAAACCCCTTCCCCACACAATGCAATCCCTTCCCCACACACAGAAACCCTTCCCCACACACTGAAACCTCTTCCCCACACACTCAAACACCTTCCCCACACACTGAAACCCATCCCGACACTCTGAAACCCCTTCCCCACACAGTGAAACAGCTTCCCCACACACTGAAACACATCCCCACACACTGAAACCCATCCCCACACACTGAAACCCCTTCCCCACACACTGAAGCCCTTCCCCACACTCTGAAACACATTCCCCACACACTGTAACCCCTTCCGCACACACTGAAACCCATCCCCACACACTGAAACCCATCCCCACACACTGAAACTCCTTCCCCACACACTGAAGCCCTTCCCCACACACTGAAACACATCCCCACACACTGAAGAACATCCCCACGCACTGAAACACCTTCCCCACACACTGAAACCCCTTCCCCACACACTGCCACAGCTTCCCCACACACTGAAACACCTGTCCCACACACTGTAACACCTTCCGCACACACTGAAGCCCATGCCCACACACTGAAACACCTTCCCCACACTCTGAAACCCCTTCCCCACACACTGAAACAACTTCCCCACACACTGAAATCCCTTCCGCACACAATGAAACGCATCCGCACAAACTGAAACCCATCCCCACACACTGAAACCCCTTCCCCACACACAGAAACCCCTTCCCCACACACTGAAACACTTCCCCACACACTGAAACACCTTCCCCACAGACTGAACGCCCTTCCGCACACACTGAAACCCATCCCCACACACTGAAACCCATCCCCACACACTGAAACCCATCCCCACACACTGAAACACATTCACCACACACTGAAACCCTTCCCCACACACTGAAACGCATCTCCACACACTGACACACCTCCCCCACACACTGAAACCACTTCCCCACACACACTGAAACACCTTCCCCACACTCTGAAACAACTACCCCAAACACTGAAATATCGTCCCCACTCACTGAAAACGCTTTCCCACACACTGAAACCCCTTCCCCACACACTGGATCACTTCCCCACACACTGAAACCCCTTCCCCACACACTGAAACAGCTTCCCCACACACTGAAACCCCTTCCCCACACACTGAAACACCTTCCGCACACACTGAAACAACTTCCCCACACACTGAAACACCTTTTCCACGCACTGAAACCCCTTCCGCACACACTGAAACACCTTCCCCACACACTGAAACCCTTCCCCACACACTGAAACCCCTTCCCCACACACTGAAACCCTTCCCCACACACTGAAACCCCTTCCCCACTGACTGAAAAACCTTCACCACACACTGAAAAAACTTCCCCACACACTGAAACACTTCCCCACACACTGAAACACATTCACCACACACTGAAACCCTTCCCCACACACTGAAACGCATCCCCACACACTGAAACACAGCTCCACACACTGACACACCTCCCCTACACTCTGAAACCCCTTCCCCACAAACACTGAAACACCTTCCCCACACACTGAAACAACTACCCCACACACTGAAATACCATCCCCACTCACTGAAACCGCTTTCCCACACACTGAAACCCCTTCCCCACACACTGGATCACTTCCCCACACACTGAAACCCCTTCCCCACACACTGAAACAGCTTCCCCACACACTGAAACCCCTTCCCCACACACTGAAACACCTTCCCCACACACTGAAACACCTTCCCCACACACTGAAACACCTTTTCCACACACTGCAACCCCTTCCGCACACACTGAAACACCTTCCCCACACACTGAAACCCTTCCCCACACACTGAAACCCCTTCCCCACACACTGAAACCCTTCCCCACACACTGAAACCCCTTCTCCACTGACTGAAACACCTTCACCACACACTGAAAAAACTTCCCCGCACACTGAAACACCTTCCTCACACACACTGAAACCCCTTCCCCACATTCTGAGATACCTTCCCCATACACTGAAACACCTTCCCCATACACTGAAACACCTTGCCAACACACTGAAACCCCTTCCGCACACACTGTAACACCTTTCCCACACACTGAAACACATTCCCCACACACTGAAACCCCTTCCCCACACACTGGATCACTTCCCCACACACTGAAACCCCTTCCCCACACACTGAAACAGCTTCCCCACACACTGAAACCCCTTCCCCACACACTGAAACACCTTCCGCACACACTGAAACACCTTCCCCACACACTGAAACACCTTTTCCACACACTGAAACCCCTTCCGCACACACTGAAACACCTTCCCCACACACTGAAACCCTTCCCCACACACTGAAACCCCTTCCCCACACACTGAAACCCTTCCCCACACACTGAAACCCCTTCCCCACTGACTGAAAAACCTTCACCACACACTGAAAAAACTTCCCCACACACTGAAACACTTCCCCACACACTGAAACACATTCACCACACACTGAAACCCTTCCCCACACACTGAAACGCATCCCCACACACTGAAACACAGCTCCACACACTGACACACCTCCCCTACACTCTGAAACCCCTTCCCCACAAACACTGAAACACCTTCCCCACACACTGAAACAACTACCCCACACACTGAAATACCATCCCCACTCACTGAAACCGCTTTCCCACACACTGAAACAACTTCCCCGCACACTGAAACACCTTCCTCACACACACTGAAACCCCTTCCCCACATACTGAGACACCTTCCCCATACACTGAAACACCTTCCCCATACACTGAAACACCTTGCCAACACACTGAAACCCCTTCCGCACACACTGTAACACCTTTCCCACACACTGAAACACATTCCCCACACACTGAAACCCCTTCCCCACACACTGGATCACTTCCCCACACACTGAAACCCCTTCCCCACACACTGAAACAGCTTCCCCACACACTGAAACCCCTTCCCCACACACTGAAACACCTTCCGCACACACTGAAACACCTTCCCCACACACTGAAACACCTTTTCCACACACTGAAACCCCTTCCGCACACACTGAAACACCTTCCCCACACACTGAAACCCTTCCCCACACACTGAAACCCCTTCCCCACACACTGAAACCCTTCCCCACACACTGAAACCCCTTCCCCACTGACTGAAAAACCTTCACCACACACTGAAAAAACTTCCCCACACACTGAAACACTTCCCCACACACTGAAACACATTCACCACACACTGAAACCCTTCCCCACACACTGAAACGCATCCCCACACACTGAAACACAGCTCCACACACTGACACACCTCCCCTACACTCTGAAACCCCTTCCCCACAAACACTGAAACACCTTCCCCACACACTGAAACAACTACCCCACACACTGAAATACCATCCCCACTCACTGAAACCGCTTTCCCACACACTGAAACCCCTTCCCCACACACTGGATCACTTCCCCACACACTGAAACCCCTTCCCCACACACTGAAACAGCTTCCCCACACACTGAAACCCCTTCCCCACACACTGAAACACTTTCCCCACACACTGAAACACCTTCCCCACACACTGAAACACCTTTTCCACACACTGCAACCCCTTCCGCACACACTGAAACACATTCCCCACACACTGAAACCCTTCCCCACACACTGAAACCCCTTCCCCACACACTGAAACCCTTCCCCACACACTGAAACCCCTTCTCCACTGACTGAAACACCTTCACCACACACTGAAAAAACTTCCCCGCACACTGAAACACCTTCCTCACACACACTGAAACCCCTTCCCCACATACTGAGACACCTTCCCCATACACTGAAACACCTTCCCCATACACTGAAACACATTGCCAACACACTGAAACCCCTTCCGCACACACTGTAACACCTTTCCCACACACTGAAACACATTCCCCACACACTGAAACCCCATCCCCACACACTGAAACCCATCCGCACACACTGTAACACATTCACCACACACTGAAACCCTTCCCCACACACTGAAACACATCCCCACACACTGAAATCCATCTCCACACACTGATACACCTCCCCCACACACTGAAACCCCTTCCCCACACACACTGAAACACCTTCCCCACACACTGAAATACCATCCCCACTCACTGAAACCGCTTTCCCACACACTGAAACCCCTTCCCCACACACTGGATCACTTCCCCACACACTGAAACCCCTTCCCCACACACTGAAACAGCTTCCCCACACACTGAAACCCCTTCCCCACACACTGAAACACCTTCCGCACACACTGAGACACCTTCCCCACACACTGAAACACCTTTTCCACACACTGAAACCCCTTCCGCACACACTGAAACACCTTCCCCACACACTGAAACCCTTCCCCACACACTAAAACCCCTTTACCACCCACTGAAACCCTTCCCTACACACTAAAACCCCTTCCCCACTGACTGAAACACCTTTCCCACACACTGAAAAAACTTCCCCACACACTGAAACACCTTCCTCACACACACTGAAACCCCTTTCCCACATTCTGAGACACCTTCCCCATACACTGGAACCCCTTCCCCATACACTGAAACACCTTGCCAACACACTGAAACCCCTTCCGCACACACTGAAACACCTTTCCCATACACTGAAAACCTTCACCACACACTGAAACACGTTCCCCACACTCTGAAACCCCTTCCCCACACACTGAAGCCCCTTCGCCACACACTGAAACACATTCCCCACACACTGAAACCCCATCCCGACACAGTGAAACACATCCCCACACACTGAAACACATTCCCCACACACTGAAAACCCTTCCCCACAGACTGAAACCCTTTCCCAAACACTGAAACCCTTTCACCACACACTGAAACAGCTCCCCCACACACAGAAACACCTTCCTCACACACTGAAACACCTTCCCCACACACTGAAACCGCTTCCGCACACAATGAAACACCTTCCTCCCACACTGAAACCCCTTCCCCACACACTGAAACACCTTCCGCACACACTGAAACCACTTCCGCACACACTGAAACATCTTCCCCACACACTGAAACCCCTTCCCCACACACTGAAACACCTTCCCCACACACTGAAACCCCTTCCACACACACTGAAACACCTGCCCCACACACTGAAGCCCCTTCCTCACACAGTGAAACCCTTCCCCACACACTGAAACCCCTTCCCCACACACTGAAGCACATCCCCACACACTGAAACACATCCCTACACACTGAAACCACTTCCCCACACACTGAAACACCTTCCGCACACAGAGAAACAATTCCGCACACACTGAAACACTTCCCCGCACACTGAAACCCCTTCCGCACACACTTCAACCCCGTACCCACACACTGTAATCCTTCCCCACACACTGAAACACTTCCCCACACACTGAAACCCCTTCCCCACACACTGAAACCCCTTCCCCACACAATGCAATCCCTTCCCCACACACAGAAACCCTTCCCCACACACTGAAACCTCTTCCCCACACACTCAAACACCTTCCCCACACACTGAAACCCATCCCGACACTCTGAAACCCCTTCCCCACACAGTGAAACAGCTTCCCCACACACTGAAACACATCCCCACACACTGAAACCCATCCCCACACACTGAAACCCCTTCCCCACACACTGAAGCCCTTCCCCACACTATGAAACACATTCCCCACACACTGTAACCCCTTCCGCACACACTGAAAGCCATCCCCACACACTGAAACCCATCCCCGCACACTGAAACTCCTTCCCCACACACTGAAGCCATTCCCCACACACTGAAACACATCCCCACACACTGAAGCACATCCCCACGCACTGAAACACCTTCCCCACACACTGAAACCCCTTCCCCACACACTGCCACAGCTTCCCCACACACTGAAACACCTTTCCCACACACTGTAACACCTTCCGCACACACTGAAGCCCATGCCCACACACTGAAACACCTTCCCCACACTCTGAAACCCCTGCCCCACACACTGAAACAACTTCCCCACACACTGAAATCCCTTCCGCACACAATGAAACCCATCCGCACAAACTGAAACCCATCCCCACACACTGAAACCCCTTCCCCACACACAGAAACCCCTTCCCCACACACTGAAACACTTCCCCACACACTGAAACACCTTCCCCACAGACTGAACGCCCTTCCGCACACACTGAAACCCATCCCCACACACTGAAACCCATCCCCACACACTGAAACCCATCCCCACACACTGAAACACATTCACCACACACTGAAACCCTTCCCCACACACTGAAACGCATCCCCACACACTGAAACACATCTCCACACACTGACACACCTCCCCCACACACTGAAACCACTTCCCCACACACACTGAAACACCTTCCCCACACACTGAAACAACTACCCCAAACACTGAAATACCATCCCCACTCACTGAAAACGCTTTCCCACACACTGAAACCCCTTCCCCACACACTGGATCACTTCCCCACACACTGAAACCCCTTCCCCACACACTGAAACAGCTTCCCCACACACTGAAACCCCTTCCCCACACACTGAAACACCTTCCGCACACACTGAAACACCTTCCCCACACACTGAAACACCTTTTCCACACACTGAAACCCCTTCCGCACACACTGAAACACCTTCCCCACACACTGAAACCCTTCCCCACACACTGAAACCCCTTCCCCACACACTGAAACCCTTCCCCACACACTGAAACCCCTTCCCCACTGACTGAAAAACCTTCACCACACACTGAAAAAACTTCCCCACACACTGAAACACTTCCCCACACACTGAAACACATTCACCACACACTGAAACCCTTCCCCACACACTGAAACGCATCCCCACACACTGAAACACAGCTCCACACACTGACACACCTCCCCTACACTCTGAAACCCCTTCCCCACAAACACTGAAACACCTTCCCCACACACTGAAACAACTACCCCACACACTGGAATACCATCCCCACTCACTGAAACCGCTTTCCCACACACTGAAACCCCTTCCCCACACACTGGATCACTTCCCCACACACTGAAACCCCTTCCCCACACACTGAAACAGCTTCCCCACACACTGAAACCCCTTCCCCACACACTGAAACACCTTCCGCACACACTGAAACACCTTCCCCACACACTGAAACACCTTTTCCACACACTGCAACCCCTTCCGCACACACTGAAACACCATCCCCACACACTGAAACCCTTCCCCACACACTGAAACCCCTTCCCCACACACTGAAACCCTTCCCCACACACTGAAACCCCTTCTCCACTGACTGAAACACCTTCACACACACTGAAAAAACTTCCCCGCACACTGAAACACCTTCCTCACACACACTGAAACCCCTTCCCCACATACTGAGACACCTTCCCCATACACTGAAACACCTTCCCCATACACTGAAACACCTTGCCAACACACTGAAACCCCTTCCGCACACACTGTAACACCTTTCCCACACACTGAAACCCTTCACCACACACTGAAACACTTCGCCACACACTGAAACACGTTCCCCACACACTGAAACCCCTTCCCCACACACTGAAACAACTTCGCCACACACTGAAACACATTCCCCACTCACTGAAACCCCATCCCCACACAGTGAAACACATCCCCACAAAGTGAAACACATTCCCGACACACTGAAACCCCTTCCCCACAGACTGAAACCCTTTCCCAAACACTGAAACCAATTCACCACACACTGAAACACCTCCCCCACACACAGAAACACCTTCCGCACACACTGAAACCCCTTCCCCACACACTGAAACCGCTTCCGCACACAATGAAACACCTTCCTCCCACACTGAAACCCCTTCCCCACCCACTGAAACACCTTCCGCACACACTGAAACCAATTCCGCACACACTGAAACATCTTCCCCACACAATGAAACCCCTTCCCCACACACTGAAACACTTCCCCACACACTGAAACCCCTTCCCCACACAATGAAACCCCTTCCCCACACACTGAAACCCCTTCCCCACACAATGCAATCCCTTCCCCACACACTGAAACCCTTCCCCACACACTGAAACCCCTTCCCCACACACTGAAACATCTTCCCCACACACTGTAATCCTTCCCCACACACTGAAACCCATCCCCACACACTGAAACCCATCCCCACACACTGAAACACATTCACCACACACTGAAACCCTTCCCCACACACTGAAACGCATCCCCACACACTGAAACACACCTCCACACACTGACACACCTCCCCTACACACTGAAACCCCTTCCCCACACACACTGAAACACCTTCCCCACACACTGAAACAACTACCCCACACACTGAAATACCATCCCCACTCACTGAAACCGCTTTCCCACACACTGAAACCCCTTCCCCACACACTGGATCACTTCCCCACACACTGAAACCCCTTCCCCACACACTGAAACAGCTTCCCCACACACTGAAACCCCTTCCCCACACACTGAAACACCTTCCGCACACACTGAAGCACCTTCCCCACACACTGAAACTCCTTTTCCACACACTGAAACCCCTTCCGCACACACTGAAACACCTTCCCCACACACTGAAACCCTTCCCCACACACTGAAACCCCTTCCCCACACACTGAAACCCTTCCCCACACACTGAAACCCCTTCCCCACTGACTGAAACAGCTTCACCACACACTGAAAAAACTTTCCCGCACACTGAAACACCTTCCTCACACACACTGAAACCCCTTCCCCACATACTGAGACACCTTCCCCATACACTGAAACACCTTCCCCATACACTGAAACACCTTGCCAACACACTGAAACCCCTTCCGCACACACTGTACACCTTTCCCACACACTGAAACCCTTCACCACACACTGAAACACTTCGCCACACACTGAAACACGTTCCCCACACACTGAAACCCCTTCCCCACACACTGAAACACCTTCGCCACACACTGAAACACGTTCCCCACACACTGAAACCCCTTCCCCACACACTGAAACACCTTCGCCACACACTGAAACACATTCCCCACACACTGAAACCCCATCCCCACACAGTGAAACACATCCCCACACACTGAAACACATTCCCGACACACTGAAACCCCTTCCCCACAGACTGAAACCCTTTCCCAAACACTGAAACCAATTCACCACACACTGAAACACCTCCCCCACACACAGAAACACCTTCCGCACACACTGAAACCCCTTCCTCACACACTGAAACCGCTTCTGCACACAATGAAACACCTTCCTCCCACACTGAAACCCCTTCCCCACCCACTGAAACACCGTCCGCACACACTGAAACCAATTCCGCACACACTGAAACATCTTCCCCACACACTGAAACCCCTTCCCCACACACTGAAACACTTCCCCACACACTGAAACCCCTTCCCCACACACTGAAACCCCTTCCCCACACACTGAAACCCCTTCCCCAAACAATGCAATCCCTTCCCCACACACTGAAACCCTTCCCCACACACTGAAACCCCTTCCCCACACACTGAAACATCTTCCACACACACTGTAATCCTTCCCCACACACTGAAACACTTCCCCACACACTGAAACCCCTTCCCCACACAATGCAATCCCTTCCCCACACACTGAAACCCTTCCCCACACACTGAAACCCCTTCCCCACACACTCAAAACCCTTCCCCACACACTGAAACCCATCCCGACACTCTGAAATCCCTTCCCCACACAGTGAAACAGCTTCCCCACACACTGAAACCCTTCCCCACACACTGAAACGCATCCCCACACACTGAAACACATCTCCACACACTGACACACCTCCCCCACACACTGAAACCACTTCCCCACACACACTGAAATACCATCCCCACTCACTGAAAACGCTTTCCCCACACACTGGATCACTTCCCCACACACTGAAACCCCTTCCCCACACACTGAAACAGCTTCCCCACACACTGAAACCCCTTCCCCACACACTGAAACACCTTCCACAAACACTGAAACACCTTCCGCACACACTGAAACACATTTTCCACACACTGAAACCCCTTCCGCACACACTGAAACACCTTCCCCACACACTGAAACCCTTCCCCAAACACTGAAACCCCTTCCCCACACACTGAAACCCTTCCCCACACACTAAAACCCCTTCCCCACTTACTGAAAAACCTTCACCACACACTGAAAAAACTTCCCCACACACTGAAACACTTCCCCACACACTGAAACACATTCACCACACACTGAAACCCTTCCCCACACACTGAAACGCATCCCCACACACTGAAACACACCTCCACACACTGACACACCTCCCCTACACACTGAAACCCCTTCCCCACACACACTGAAACACCTTCCCCACACACTGAAACAACTACCCCACACATGAATTACCATCCCCACTCACTGAAACCGCTTTCCCACACACTGAAACCCCTTCCCCACACACTGGATCACTTCCCCACACACTGAAACCCCTTCCCCACACACTGAAACAGCTTCCCCACACACTGAAACCCCTTCCCCACACACTGAAACACCTTCCGCACTCACTGAAACACTCTTCCCCACACACTGAAACACCTTTTCCACACACTGCAACCCCTTCCGCACACACTGAAACACCTTCCCCACACACTGAAACCCCTTCCCCACACAATGCAATCCCTTCCCCACACACTGAAACCCTTCCCCACACACTGAAACCCCTTCCCCACACACTGAAACATCTTCCCCACACACTGTAATCCTTCCCCACACACTGAAACACTTCCCCACACACTGAAACCCCTTCCCCACACAATGCAATCCCTTCCCCACACACTGAAACCCTTCCCCACACACTGAAACCCCTTCCCCACACACTCAAAACCCTTCCCCACACACTGAAACCCATCCCGACACTCTGAAATCCCTTCCCCACACAGTGAAACAGCTTCCCCACACACTGAAACCCTTCCCCACACACTGAAACGCATCCCCACACACTGAAACACATCTCCACACACTGACACACCTCCCCCACACACTGAAACCTCTTCCCCACACACACTGAAACACCTTCCCCACACACTGAAACAACTACCCCACACACTGAAATACCATCCCCACTCACTGAAACCGCTTTCCCACACACTGAAACCCCTTCCCCACACACTGGATCACTTCCCCACACACTGAAACCCCTTCCCCACACACTGAAACAGCTTCCCCACACACTGAAACCCCTTCCCCACACACTGAAACACCTTCCGCACACACTGAAACACCTTCCCCACACACTGAAACTCCTTTTCCACACACTGAAACCCCTTCCGCACACACTGAAACACCTTCCCCACACACTGAAACCCTTCCCCACACACTGAAACCCCTTCCCCACACACTGAAACCCTTCCCCACACACTGAAACCCCTTCCCCACTGACTGAAACAGCTTCACCACACACTGAAAAAACTTTCCCGCACACTGAAACACCTTCCTCACACACACTGAAACCCCTTCCCCACATACTGAGACACCTTCCCCATACACTGAAACACCTTCCCCATACACTGAAACACCTTGCCAACACACTGAAACCCCTTCCGCACACACTGTACACCTTTCCCACACACTGAAACCCTTCACCACACACTGAAACACTTCGCCACACACTGAAACACGTTCCCCACACACTGAAACCCCTTCCCCACACACTGAAACACCTTCGCCACACACTGAAACACATTCCCCACACACTGAAACCCCATCCCCACACAGTGAAACACATCCCCACACACTGAAACACATTCCCGACACACTGAAACCCCTTCCCCACAGACTGAAACCCTTTCCCAAACACTGAAACCAATTCACCACACACTGAAACACCTCCCCCACACACAGAAACACCTTCTGCACACACTGAAACCCCTTCCTCACACACTGAAACCGCTTCTGCACACAATGAAACACCTTCCTCCCACACTGAAACCCCTTCCCCACCCACTGAAACACCGTCCGCACACACTGAAACCAATTCCGCACACACTGAAACATCTTCCCCACACACTGAAACCCCTTCCCCACACACTGAAACACTTCCCCACACACTGAAACCCCTTCCCCACTCACTGAAACCCCTTCCCCACACACTGAAACCCCTTCCCCACACAATGCAATCCCTTCCCCACACACTGAAACCCTTCCCCACACACTGAAACCCCTTCCCCACACACTGAAACATCTTCCCCACACACTGTAATCCTTCCCCACACACTGAAACACTTCCCCACACACTGAAACGCCTTCCCCACACTCTGAAACCCCTTCCCCACACAATGCAATCCCTTCCCCACACACTGAAACCCTTCCCCACACACTGAAACCCCTTCCCCACACACTCAAAACCCTTCCCCACACACTGAAACCCATCCCGACACTCTGAAATCCCTTCCCCACACAGTGAAACAGCTTCCCCACACACTGAAACCCTTCCCCACACACTGAAACGCATCCCCACACACTGAAACACATCTCCACACACTGACACACCTCCCCCACACACTGAAACCACTTCCCCACACACACTGAAACACCTTCCCCACACACTGAAACAACTACCCCACACACTGAAATACCATCCCCACTCACTGAAAACGCTTTCCCCACACACTGGATCACTTCCCCACACACTGAAACCTCTTCCCCACACACTGAAACAGCTTCCCCACACACTGAAACACCTTCCCCACACACTGAAACACCTTCCACAAACACTGAAACACCTTCCGCACACACTGAAACACATTTTCCACACACTGAAACCCCTTCCGCACACACTGAAACACCTTCCCCACACACTGAAACCCTTCCCCACACACTGAAACCCCTTCCCCACACACTGAAACCCTTCCCCACACACTAAAACCCCTTCCCCACTTACTGAAAAACCTTCACCACACACTGAAAAAACTTCCCCACACACTGAAACACTTCCCCACACACTGAAACACATTCACCACACACTGAAACACTTCCCCACACACTGAAACGCATCCCCACACACTGAAACACACCTCCACACACTGACACACCTCCCCCACACACTGAAACCCCTTCCCCACACACACTGAAACACCTTCCCCACACACTGAAACAACTACCCCACACACTGAATTACCATCCCCACTCACTGAAACCGCTTTCCCACACACTGAAACCCCTTCCCCACACACTGGATCACTTCCCCACACACTGAAACCCCTTCCCCACACACTGAAACAGCTTCCCCACACACTGAAACCCCTTCCCCACACACTGAAACACCTTCCACACTCACTGAAACACTCTTCCCCACACACTGAAACACCTTTTCCACACACTGCAACCCCTTCCGCACACACTGAAACACCTTCCCCACACACTGAAACCCTTCCCCACACACTGAAACCCCTTCCCCACACACTGAAACCCTTCCCCACACACTGAAACCCCTTCCCCACTGACTGAAACACCTTCACCACACACTGAAAAAACTTCCCCGCACACTGAAACACCTTCCTCACACACACTGAAACCCCTTCCCCACATACTGAGACACCTTCCCCATACACTGAAACACCTTCCCCATACACTGAAACACCTTGCCAACACACTGAAACCCCTTCCGCACACACTGTAACACCTTTCCCACACACTGAAACCCTTCACCACACACTGAAACACTTCGCCACACACTGAAACACGTTCCCCACACACTGAAACCCCTTCCCCACACACTGAAACAACTTCGCCACACGCTGAAACACATTCCCCACACACTGAAACCCCATCCCCACACAGTGAAACACATCCCCACACACTGAAACACATTCCCGACACACTGAAACCCCTTCCCCACAGACTGAAACCCTTTCCCAAACACTGAAACCAATTCACCACACACTGAAACACCTCCCCCACACACAGAAACACCTTCCACACACACTGAAACCCTTCCCCACACACTGAAACCGCTTCCGCACACTCTGAAATCCCTTCCCCACACAGTGAAACAGCTTCCCCACACACAGAAACACATCCCCACACACTGAAACCCATCCCCACTCACTGAAACATCTTCCCCACACACTGAAACCCCTTCCCCACACACTGAAGCCCTTCCCCACACTCTGAAACACATTCCCCACACACTGTAACCCCTTCCGCACACACTGAAACCCATCCCCACACACTGAAACCCATCCCCACACACTGAAACTCCTTCCCCACACACTGAAGCCCTTCCCCACACACTGAAACACATCCCCACACACTGATGCACATCCCCACGCACTGAAACACCTTCCCCACACACTGAAACCCCTTCCCCACACACTGCCACAGCTTCCCCACACACTGAAACACCTTTCCCACACACTGTAACACCTTCCGCACACACTGAAGCCCATGCCCACACACTGAAACACCTTCCCCACACACTGAAACCCCTTCCCCACACACTGAAACAACTTCCCCACACACTGAAATCCCTTCCGCACACAATGAAACCCATCCGCACAAACTGAAACCCATCCCCACACACTGAAACCCCTTCCCCACACACAGAAACCCCTTCCCCACACACTGAAACACTTCCCCACACACTGAAACACCTTCCCCACAGACTGAACGCCCTTCCGCACACACTGAAACCCATCCCCACACACTGAAACCCATCCCCACACACTGAAACCCATCCCCACACACTGAAACACATTCACCACACACTGAAACCCTTCCCCACACACTGAAACGCATCCCCACACACTGAAACACATCTCCACACAATGACACACCTCCCCCACACACTGAAACCACTTCCCCACACACACTGAAACACCTTCCCCACACACTGAAACAACTACCCCAAACACTGAAATACCATCCCCACTCACTGAAAACGCTTTCCCACACACTGAAACCCCTTCCCCACACACTGGATCACTTCCCCGCACACTGAAACCCCTTCCCCACACACTGAAACAGCTTCCCCACACACTGAAACCCCTTCCCCACACACTGAAACACCTTCCGCACACACTGAAACACCTTCCCCACACACTGAAACACCTTTTCCACACACTGAAACCCCTTCCGCACACACTGAAACACCTTCCCCACACACTGAAACCCTTCCCCACACACTGAAACCCCTTCCCCACACACTGAAACCCTTCCCCACACACTGAAACCCCTTCCCCACTGACTGAAAAACCTTCACCACACACTGAAAAAACTTCCCCACACACTGAAACACTTCCCCACACACTGAAACACATTCACCACACACTGAAACCCTTCCCCACACACTGAAACGCATCCCCACACACTGAAACACAGCTCCACACACTGACACACCTCCCCTACACTCTGAAACCCCTTCCCCACAAACACTGAAACACCTTCCCCACACACTGAAACAACTACCCCACACACTGAAATACCATCCCCACTCACTGAAACCGCTTTCCCACACACTGAAACCCCTTCCCCACACACTGGATCACTTCCCCACACACTGAAACCCCTTCCCCACACACTGAAACAGCTTCCCCACACACTGAAACCCCTTCCCCACACACTGAAACACCTTCCGCACACACTGAAACCCCTTCCCCACACACTGAAGCCCTTCCCCACACTCTGAAACACATTCCCCACACACTGTAACCCCTTCCGCACACACTGAAACCCATCCCCACACACTGAAACCCATCCCCACACACTGAAACTCCTTCCCCACACACTGAAGCCCTTCCCCACACACTGAAACACATCCCCACACACTGATGCACATCCCCACGCACTGAAACACCTTCCCCACACACTGAAACCCCTTCCCCACACACTGCCACAGCTTCCCCACACACTGAAACACCTTTCCCACACACTGTAACACCTTCCGCACACACTGAAGCCCATGCCCACACACTGAAACACCTTCCCCACACACTGAAACCCCTTCCCCACACACTGAAACAACTTCCCCACACACTGAAATCCCTTCCGCACACAATGAAACCCATCCGCACAAACTGAAACCCATCCCCACACACTGAAACCCCTTCCCCACACACAGAAACCCCTTCCCCACACACTGAAACACTTCCCCACACACTGAAACACCTTCCCCACAGACTGAACGCCCTTCCGCACACACTGAAACCCATCCCCACACACTGAAACCCATCCCCACACACTGAAACCCATCCCCACACACTGAAACACATTCACCACACACTGAAACCCTTCCCCACACACTGAAACGCATCCCCACACACTGAAACACATCTCCACACAATGACACACCTCCCCCACACACTGAAACCACTTCCCCACACACACTGAAACACCTTCCCCACACACTGAAACAACTACCCCAAACACTGAAATACCATCCCCACTCACTGAAAACGCTTTCCCACACACTGAAACCCCTTCCCCACACACTGGATCACTTCCCCGCACACTGAAACCCCTTCCCCACACACTGAAACAGCTTCCCCACACACTGAAACCCCTTCCCCACACACTGAAACACCTTCCGCACACACTGAAACACCTTCCCCACACACTGAAACACCTTTTCCACACACTGAAACCCCTTCCGCACACACTGAAACACCTTCCCCACACACTGAAACCCTTCCCCACACACTGAATCCCCTTCCCCACACACTGAAACCCTTCCCCACACACTGAAACCCCTTCCCCACTGACTGAAAAACCTTCACCACACACTGAAAAAACTTCCCCACACACTGAAACACTTCCCCACACACTGAAACACATTCACCACACACTGAAACCCTTCCCCACACACTGAAACGCATCCCCACACACTGAAACACAGCTCCACACACTGACACACCTCCCCTACACTCTGAAACCCCTTCCCCACAAACACTGAAACACCTTCCCCACACACTGAAACAACTAACCCACACACTGAAATACCATCCCCACTCACTGAAACCGCTTTCCCACACACTGAAACCCCTTCCCCACACACTGGATCACTTCCCCACACACTGAAACCCCTTCCCCACACACTGAAACAGCTTCCCCACACACTGAAACCCCTTCCCCACACACTGAAACACCTTCCGCACACACTGAAACCCCTTCCCCACACACTGAAGCCCTTCCCCACACTCTGAAACACATTCCCCACACACTGTAACCCCTTCCGCACACACTGAAACCCATCCCCACACACTGAAACCCATCCCCACACACTGAAACTCCTTCCCCACACACTGAAGCCCTTCCCCACACACTGAAACACATCCCCACACACTGATGCACATCCCCACGCACTGAAACACCTTCCCCACACACTGAAACCCCTTCCCCACACACTGCCACAGCTTCCCCACACACTGAAACACCTTTCCCACACACTGTAACACCTTCCGCACACACTGAAGCCCATGCCCACACACTGAAACACCTTCCCCACACACTGAAACCCCTTCCCCACACACTGAAACAACTTCCCCACACACTGAAATCCCTTCCGCACACAATGAAACCCATCCGCACAAACTGAAACCCATCCCCACACACTGAAACCCCTTCCCCACACACAGAAACCCCTTCCCCACACACTGAAACACTTCCCCACACATTGAAACACCTTCCCCACAGACTGAACGCCCTTCCGCACACACTGAAACCCATCCCCACACACTGAAACCCATCCCCACACACTGAAACCCATCCCCACACACTGAAACACATTCACCACACACTGAAACCCTTCCCCACACACTGAAACGCATCCCCACACACTGAAACACATCTCCACACAATGACACACCTCCCCCACACACTGAAACCACTTCCCCACACACACTGAAACACCTTCCCCACACACTGAAACAACTACCCCAAACACTGAAATACCATCCCCACTCACTGAAAACGCTTTACCACACACTGAAACCCCTTCCCCACACACTGGATCACTTCCCCGCACACTGAAACCCCTTCCCCACACACTGAAACAGCTTCCCCACACACTGAAACCCCTTCCCCACACACTGAAACACCTTCCGCACACACTGAAACACCTTCCCCACACACTGAAACACCTTTTCCACACACTGAAACCCCTTCCGCACACACTGAAACACCTTCCCCACACACTGAAACCCTTCCCCACACACTGAATCCCCTTCCCCACACACTGAAACCCTTCCCCACACACTGAAACCCCTTCCCCACTGACTGAAAAACCTTCACCACACACTGAAAAAACTTCCCCACACACTGAAACACTTCCCCACACACTGAAACACATTCACCACACACTGAAACCCTTCCCCACACACTGAAACGCATCCCCACACACTGAAACACAGCTCCACACACTGACACACCTCCCCTACACTCTGAAACCCCTTCCCCACAAACACTGAAACACCTTCCCCACACACTGAAACAACTACCCCACACACTGAAATACCATCCCCACTCACTGAAACCGCTTTCCCACACACTGAAACCCCTTCCCCACACACTGGATCACTTCCCCACACACTGAAACCCCTTCCCCACACACTGAAACAGCTTCCCCACACACTGAAACCCCTTCCCCACACACTGAAACACCTTCCGCACACACTGAAACACCTTCCCCACACACTGAAACACCTTTTCCACACACTGCAACCCCTTCCGCACACACTGAAACACCTTCCCCACACACTGAAACCCTTCCCCACACACTGAAACCCCTTCCCCACACACTGAAACCCTTCCCCACACACTGAAACCCCTTCTCCACTGACTGAAACACCTTCACCACACACTGAAAAAACTTCCCCGCACACTGAAACAACTTCCTCACACACACTGAAACCCCTTCCCCACATACTGAGACACCTTCCCCATACACTGAAACACCTTCCCCATACACTGAAACACCTTGCCAACACACTGAAACCCCTTCCGCACACACTGTAACACCTTTCCCACACACTGAAACCCTTCACCACACACTGAAACACTTCGCCACACACTGAAACACGTTCCCCACACACTGAAACCCCTTCCCCACACACTGAAACAACTTCGCCACACGCTGAAACACATTCCCCACACACTGAAACCCCATCCCCACACAGTGAAACACATCCCCACACACTGAAACACATTCCCGACACACTGAAACCCCTTCCCCACAGACTGAAACCCTTTCCCAAACACTGAAACCAATTCACCACACACTGAAACACCTCCCCCACACACAGAAACACCTTCCACACACACTGAAACCCTTCCCCACACACTGAAACCGCTTCCGCACACTCTGAAATCCCTTCCCCACACAGTGAAACAGCTTCCCCACACACAGAAACACATCCCCACACACTGAAACCCATCCCCACTCACTGAAACATCTTCCCCACACACTGAAACCCCTTCCCCACACACTGAAGCCCATCCCCACACACTGAAACCCATCCCCACACACTGAAACTCCTTCCCCACACACTGAAGCCCTTCCCCACACACTGAAACACATCCCCACACACTGATGCACATCCCCACGCACTGAAACACCTTCCCCACACACTGAAACCCCTTCCCCACACACTGCCACAGCTTCCCCACACACTGAAACACCTTTCCCACACACTGTAACACCTTCCGCACACACTGAAGCCCATGCCCACACACTGAAACACCTTCCCCACACACTGAAACCCCTTCCCCACACACTGAAACAACTTCCCCACACACTGAAATCCCTTCCGCACACAATGAAACCCATCCGCACAAACTGAAACCCATCCCCACACACTGAAACCCCTTCCCCACACACAGAAACCCCTTCCCCACACACTGAAACACTTCCCCACACACTGAAACACCTTCCCCACAGACTGAACGCCCTTCCGCACACACTGAAACCCATCCCCACACACTGAAACCCATCCCCACACACTGAAACCCATCCCCACACACTGAAACACATTCACCACACACTGAAACCCTTCCCCACACACTGAAACGCATCCCCACACACTGAAACACATCTCCACACAATGACACACCTCCCCCACACACTGAAACCACTTCCCCACACACACTGAAACACCTTCCCCACACACTGAAACAACTACCCCAAACACTGAAATACCATCCCCACTCACTGAAAACGCTTTCCCACACACTGAAACCCCTTCCCCACACACTGGATCACTTCCCCGCACACTGAAACCCCTTCCCCACACACTGAAACAGCTTCCCCACACACTGAAACCCCTTCCCCACACACTGAAACACCTTCCGCACACACTGAAACACCTTCCCCACACACTGAAACACCTTTTCCACACACTGAAACCCCTTCCGCACACACTGAAACACCTTCCCCACACACTGAAACCCTTCCCCACACACTGAAACCCCTTCCCCACACACTGAAACCCTTCCCCACACACTGAAACCCCTTCCCCACTGACTGAAAAACCTTCACCACACACTGAAAAAACTTCCCCACACACTGAAACACTTCCCCACACACTGAAACACATTCACCACACACTGAAACCCTTCCCCACACACTGAAACGCATCCCCACACACTGAAACACAGCTCCACACACTGACACACCTCCCCTACACTCTGAAACCCCTTCCCCACAAACACTGAAACACCTTCCCCACACACTGAAACAACTACCCCACACACTGAAATACCATCCCCACTCACTGAAACCGCTTTCCCACACACTGAAACCCCTTCCCCATACACTGGATCACTTCCCCACACACTGAAACCCCTTCCCCACACACTGAAACAGCTTCCCCACACACTGAAACCCCTTCCCCACACACTGAAACACCTTCCGCACACACTGAAACCCCTTCCCCACACACTGAAGCCCTTCCCCACACTCTGAAACACATTCCCCACACACTGTAACCCCTTCCGCACACACTGAAACCCATCCCCACACACTGAAACCCATCCCCACACACTGAAACTCCTTCCCCACACACTGAAGCCCTTCCCCACACACTGAAACACATCCCCACACACTGATGCACATCCCCACGCACTGAAACACCTTCCCCACACACTGAAACCCCTTCCCCACACACTGCCACAGCTTCCCCACACACTGAAACACCTTTCCCACACACTGTAACACCTTCCGCACACACTGAAGCCCATGCCCACACACTGAAACACCTTCCCCACACACTGAAACCCCTTCCCCACACACTGAAACAACTTCCCCACACACTGAAATCCCTTCCGCACACAATGAAACCCATCCGCACAAACTGAAACCCATCCCCACACACTGAAACCCCTTCCCCACACACAGAAACCCCTTCCCCACACACTGAAACACTTCCCCACACACTGAAACACCTTCCCCACAGACTGAACGCCCTTCCGCACACACTGAAACCCATCCCCACACACTGAAACCCATCCCCACACACTGAAACCCATCCCCACACACTGAAACACATTCACCACACACTGAAACCCTTCCCCACACACTGAAACGCATCCCCACACACTGAAACACATCTCCACACAATGACACACCTCCCCCACACACTGAAACCACTTCCCCACACACACTGAAACACCTTCCCCACACACTGAAACCCCTTCCCCACACACTGGATCACTTCCCCGCACACTGAAACCCCTTCCCCACACACTGAAACAGCTTCCCCACACACTGAAAGCCCTTCCCCACACACTGAAACACCTTCCGCACACACTGAAACACCTTCCCCACACACTGAAACACCTTTTCCACACACTGAAACCCCTTCAGCACACACTGAAACACCTTCCCCACACACTGAAACCCTTCCCCACACACTGAATCCCCTTCCCCACACACTGAAACCCTTCCCCACACACTGAAACCCCTTCCCCACTGACTGAAAAACCTTCACCACACACTGAAAAAACTTCCCCACACACTGAAACACTTCCCCACACACTGAAACACATTCACCACACACTGAAACCCTTCCCCACACACTGAAACGCATCCCCACACACTGAAACACAGCTCCACACACTGACACACCTCCCCTACACTCTGAAACCCCTTCCCCACAAACACTGAAACACCTTCCCCACACACTGAAACAACTACCCCACACACTGAAATACCATCCCCACTCACTGAAACCGCTTTCCCACACACTGAAACCCCTTCCCCACACACTGGATCACTTCCCCACACACTGAAACCCCTTCCCCACACACTGAAACAGCTTCCCCACACACTGAAACCCCTTCCCCACACACTGAAACACCTTCCGCACACACTGAAACACCTTCCCCACACACTGAAACACCTTTTCCACACACTGCAACCCCTTCCGCACACACTGAAACACCTTCCCCACACACTGAAACCCTTCCCCACACACTGAAACCCCTTCCCCACACACTGAAACCCTTCCCCACACACTGAAACCCCTTCTCCACTGACTGAAACACCTTCACCACACACTGAAAAAACTTCCCCGCACACTGAAACACCTTCCTCACACACACTGAAACCCCTTCCCCACATACTGAGACACCTTCCCCATACACTGAAACACCTTCCCCATACACTGAAACACCTTGCCAACACACTGAAACCCCTTCCTCACACACTGTAACACCTTTCCCACACACTGAAACCCCTTCCCCACACACTGAAACAACTTCGCCACACACTGAAACACATTCCCCACACACTGAAACCCCATCCCCACACAGTGAAACACATCCCCACACACTGAAACACATTCCCGACACATTGAAACCCCTTCCCCACAGACTGAAACCCTTTCCCAAACACTGAAACCAATTCACCACACACTGAAACACCTCCCCCACACACAGAAACACCTTCCGCACACACTGAAACCCCTTCCCCACACACTGAAACCGCTTCCGCACACAATGAAACACCTTCCACCCACACTGAAACCCCTTCCCCACCCACTGAAACACCTTCCGCACACACTGAAACCAATTCCGCACACACTGAAACATCTTCCCCACACAATGAAACCCCTTCCCCACACACTGAAACACTTCCCCACACACTGAAACCCCTTCCCCACACAATGAAATCCCTTCCCCACACACTGAAACCCCTTCCCCACACAATGCAATCCCTTCCCCACACACTGAAACCCTTCCCCACACACTGAAACCCCTTCCCCACACACTGAAACATCTTCCCGACACACTGTAATCCTTCCCCACACACTGAAACCCATCCCCACACACTGAAACCCATCCCCACACACTGAAACACATTCACCACACACTGAAACCCTTCCCCACACACTGAAATGAATCCCCACACACTGAAACACACCTCCACACACTGACACACCTCCCCTACACACTGAAACCCCTTCCCCACACACACTGAAACACCTTCCCCACACACTGAAACAACTACCCCACACACTGAAATACCATCCCCACTCACTGAAACCGCTTTCCCACACACTGAAACCCCTCCCCCACACACTGGATCACTTCCCCACACACTGAAACCCCTTCCCCACACACTGAAACAGCTTCCCCACACACTGAAACACCTTCCCCACACACTGAAACACCTTCCGCTCACACTGAAACACCTTCCCCACACACTGAAACTCCTTTTCCACACACTGAAACCCCTTCCGCACACACTGAAACACCTTCCCCACACACTGAAACCCTTCCCCACACAATGAAACCCCTTCCCCACACACTGAAACCCTTCCCCACACACTGAAACCCCTTCCCCACTGACTGAAACAGCTTCACCACACACTGAAAAAACTTTCCCGCACACTGAAACACCTTCCTCACACACACTGAAACCCCTTCCCCACATACTGAGACACCTTCCCCATACACTGAAACACCTTCCCCATACACTGAAACACCTTGCCAACACACTGAAACCCCTTCCGCACACACTGTACACCTTTCCCACACACTGAAACCCTTCACCACACACTGAAACACTTCACCACACACTGAAACACGTTCCCCACACACTGAAACCCCTTCCCCACACACTGAAACACCTTCGCCACACACTGAAACACATTCCCCACACACTGAAACCCCATCCTCACACAGTGAAACACATCCCCACACACTGAAACACATTCCCGACACACTGAAACCCCTTCCCCAAAGACTGAAACCCTTTCCCAAACACTGAAACCAATTCACCACACACTGAAACACCTCCCCCACACACAGAAACACCTTCCGCACACACTGAAACCCCTTCCTCACACACTGAAACCGCTTCTGCACACAATGAAACACCTTCCTCCCACACTGAAACCCCTTCCCCACCCACTGAAACACCGTCCGCACACACTGAAACCAATTCCGCACACACTGAAACATCTTCCCCACACACTGAAACCCCTTCCCCACACACTGAAACACTTCCCCACACACTGAAACCCCTTCCCCACACACTGAAACCCCTTCCCCACACACTGAAACCCCTTCCCCACACAATGCAATCCCTTCCCCACACACTGAAACCCTTCCCCACACACTGAAACCCCTTCCCCACACACTGAAACATCTTCTCCACACACTGTAATCCTTCCCCACACACTGAAACACTTCCCCACACACTGAAACCCCTTCCCCACACTCTGAAACCCCTTCCCCACACAATGCAATCCCTTCCCCACACACTGCAACCCTTCCCCACACACTGAAACCCCTTCCCCACACACTCAAAACCCTTCCCCACACAGTGAAACCCATCCCGACACTCTGAAATCCCTTCCCCACACAGTGAAACAGCTTCCCCACACACTGAAACCCTTCCCCACACACTGAAACGCATCCCCACACACTGAAACACATCTCCACACACTGACACACCTCCCCCACACACTGAAACCACTTCCCCACAGACACTGAAACACCTTCCCCACACACTGAAACAACTACCCCACACACTGAAATACCATCCCCACTCACTGAAAACGCTTTCCCCACACACTGGATCACTTCCCCACACACTGAAACCCCTTCCCCACACACTGAAACAGCTTCCCCACACACTGAAACCCCTTCCCCACACACTGAAACACCTTCCACATACACTGAAACACCTTCCCCGCACACTGAAACACATTTTCCACACACTGAAACACCTTCCGCACACACTGAAACACCTTCCCCACACACTGAAACCCTTCCCCACACACTGAAACCCCTTCCCCACACACTGAAACCCTTCCCCACACACTAAAACCCCTTCCCCACTTACTGAAAAACCTTCACCACACACTGAAAAAACTTCCCCACACACTGAAACACTTCCCCACACACTGAAACACATTCACCACACACTGAAACCCTTCCCCACACACTGAAACGCATCCCCACACACTGAAACACACCTCCACACACTGACACACCTCCCCTACACACTGAAACCCCTTCCCCACACACACTGAAACACCTTCCCCACACACTGAAACAACTACCCCACACACTGAAATACCATCCCCACTCACTGAAACCGCTTTCCCACACACTGAAACCCCTTCCCCACACACTGGATCACTTCCCCACACACTGAAACCCCTTCCCCACACACTGAAACAGCTTCCCCACACACTGAAACCCCTTCCCCACACACTGAAACACCTTCCGCACTCACTGAAACACTCTTCCCCACACACTGAAACACCTTTTCCACACACTGCAACCCCTTCCGCACACACTGAAACACCTTCCCCACACACTGAAACCCTTCCCCACACACTGAAACCCCTTCCCCACACACTGAAACCCTTCCCCACACACTGAAACCCCTTCCCCACTGACTGAAACACCTTCACCACACACTGAAAAAACTTCCCCGCACACTGAAACACCTTCCTCACACACACTGAAACCCCTTCCCCACATACTGAGACACCTTCCCCATACACTGACACACCTTCCCCATACACTGAAACACCTTGCCAACACACTGAAACCCCTTCCGCACACACTGTAACACCTTTCCCACACACTGAAACCCTTCACCACACACTGAAACACTTCGCCACACACTGAAACACGTTCCCCACACACTGAAACCCCTTCCCCACACACTGAAACAACTTCGCCACACACTGAAACACATTCCCCACACACTGAAACCCCATCCCCACACAGTGAAACACATCCCCACACACTGAAACACATTCCCGACACACTGAAACCCCTTCCCCACAGACTGAAACCCTTTCCCAAACACTGAAACCAATTCACCACACACTGAAACACCTCCCACACACACAGAAACACCTTCCACACACACTGAAACCCCTTCCCCACACACTGAAACCGCTTCCGCACACTCTGAAATCCCTTCCCCACACAGTGAAACAGCTTCCCCACACACAGAAACACATCCCCACACACTGAAACCCATCCCCACTCACTGAAACATCTTCCCCACACACTGAAACCCCTTCCCCACACACTGAAACACTTCCCCACACACTGAAACCCCTTCCCCACACACTGAAACCCCTTCCCCACACACTGAAACCCCTTCCCCACACAATGCAATCCCTTCCCCACACACTGAAACCCTTCCCCACACACTGAAACCACTTCCCCACACACTGAAACATCTTCCCCACACACTGTAATCCTTCCCCACACACTGAAACCCATCCCCACACACTGAAACCCATCCCCACACACTGAAACACATTCACCACACACTGAAACCCTTCCCCACACACTGAAACGCATCCCCACACACTGAAACACACCTCCACACACTGACACACCTCCCCTACACACTGAAACCCCTTCCCCACACACACGAAACACCTTCCCCACACACTGAAACAACTACCCCACACACTGAAATACCATCCCCACTCACTGAAACCGCTTTCCCACACACTGAAACCCCTTCCCCACACACTGGATCACTTCCCCACACACTGAAACCCCTTCCCCACACACTGAAACAGCTTCCCCACACACTGAAACCCCTTCCCCACACACTGAAACACCTTCCGCACACACTGAAACACCTTCCCCACACACTGAAACACCTTTTCCACACACTGAAACCCCTTCCGCACACACTGAAACACCTTCCCCACACACTGAAACCCTTCCCCACACTCTGAAACCCCTTCCCCACACACTGAAACCCTTCCCCACACACTGAAACCCCTTCCCCACTGACTGAAACACCTTCACCACACACTGGAAAAACTTCCCCGCACACTGAAACACCTTCCTCACACACACAGAAACCCCTTCCCCTCATACTGAGACACCTTCCCCATACACTGAAGCACCTTCCCCATACACTGAAACACCTTGCCAACACACTGAAACCCCTTCCGCACACAATGTAACACCTTTCCCACACACTGAAACCCTTCACCACACACTGAAACACTTCGCCACACACTGAAACACGTTCCCCACACACTGAAACCTCTTTCCCACACACTGAAACACCTTCGCCACACACTGAAACACATTCCCCACACACTGAAACCCCATCCCCACACAGTGAAACACATCCCCACACACTGAAACACATTCCCGACACACTGAAACCCCTTCCCCACAGACTGAAACCCTTTCCCAAACACTGAAACCAATTCACCACACACTGAAACACCTCCCCCACACACAGAAACACCTTCCGCACACACTGAAACCCCTTCCTCACACACTGAAACCGCTTCTGCACACAATGAAGCACCTTCCTCCCACACTGAAACCCCTTCCCCACCCACTGAAACACCGTCCGCACACACTGAAACCAATTCCGCACACACTGAAACATCTTCCCCACACACTGAAACCCCTTCCCCACACACTGAAACACTTCCCCACACACTGAAACCCCTTCCCCACACACTGAAACCCCTTCCCCACACACTGAAACCCCTTCCCCACACAATGCAATCCCTTCCCCACACACTGAAACCCTTCCCCACACACTGAAACCCCTTCCCCACACACTGAAACATCTTCCCCACACACTGTAATCCTTCCCCACACACTGAAACACTTCCCCACACTCTGAAACCCCTTCCCCACACAATGCAATCCCTTCCCCACACACTGAAACCCTTCCCCACACACTGAAACCCCTTCACCACACATTCAAAACCCTTCCCCACACACTGAAACCCATCCCAACACTCTGAAATCCCTTCCCCACACAGTGAAACAGCTTCCCCACACACTGAAACACATCCCCACATACTGAAACCCATCCCCACTCACTAAAACCCCTTCCGCACACACTGAAACCCCTTCCCCACACACTGAAACCCCTTCCCCACACACTGAAACCCCTTCCCCACACACTGAAACCCCTTCCCCACACACGGAAACCCCTTCCCCACACACTGCCACAGCTTCCCCACACACTGAAACACCTTTCACACACACTTTAACACCTTCCGCACACACTGAAGCCCATCCCCACACACTGAAACCCATGCCCACACACTGAAACACCTTCCCCACACTCTGAAACCCCTTCCCCACACACTGAAACAACTTCCCCACACACTGAACTCCCTTCCGCACACAATGAAACCCATCCGCACAAACTGAAACCCATCCCCACACACTGAAACCCCTTCCCCACACACTGAAACCCCTTCCCCACACACTGAAACACTTCCCCACACACTGAAACACCTTCCCCACAGACTGAAAGCCCTTCCGCACACACTGAAAACCATCCCCACACACTGAAACCCATCCCCACACACTGAAACCCATCCCCACACACTGAAACACATTCACCACACACTGAAACCCTTCCCCACACACTGAAACGCAACCCCACACACGGAAACACATCTCCACACACTGACACACCTCCCCCACACACTGAAACCCCTTCCCCACACACACTGAAACACCTTTCCCACACACTGAAACAACTACCCCACACACTGAAATACCATCCCCACTCGCTGAAACCGCTTTCCCACACACTGAAATCCCTTCCCCACACACTGGATCACTTCCCCACACACTGAAACCCCTTCCCCACACACTGAAACAGCTTCTCCACACACTGAAACCCCTTCCCCACACACTGAAACACCTTACGCACACACTGAAACACCTTCCACACAGACTGAAACACCTTTTCCACACACTGAAACACCTTCCGCACACACTGAACCACCTTCCCCACACACTGAAACCCTTCCCCACACACTGAAACCCCTTCCCCACACACTGAAACCCTTCCCCACACACTGAAACCCCTTCCCCACTGACTGAAATACATTCACCACACTCTGAAAAAACTTCCCCACACACTGAAACACTACCCCACTCACTGAAACACCTTCCCCACAGACTGAAAGCCCTTCCGCACACACTGAAACCCATCCCCACACACTGAAACCCGTCCCCACACACTGAAACACATTCACCACACACTGAAACCCTTCCCCACACACTGAAACGCATCCCCACACACTGAAACACATCTCCACACACTGGATCACTTCCCCACACACTGAAACCCCTTCCCCACACACTGAAACAGCTTCTCCACACTCTGAAACCCATCCCCACACACTGAAACCCATCCCCACACACTGAAACCCCTTCCCCACACACTGAAACCCCTTCCCCACACACTGAAACACATCCCCACACTCTGAAACACCTTCCCCACATACTGTAACCCCTTCCGCACACACTGAAACCCATCCCCACACTCTGAAACCCATCCCCACACACTGAAACTCCTTCCCCACACACTGAAACCCCTTCCACAAACACTGAAACACCTGCCCCACACACTGAAACCCCTTCCTCACACAGTGAAACCCTTCCCCACACACTGAAACCCCTTCCCCACACACTGAAACAGCTTCCGCACACACTGAAACACCTTCCCCACACACTGAAACACCTTTTCCACACACTGAAACCCCTTCCGCACACACTGAAACACCTTCCCCACACACTGAAACCCTTCCCCACACACTGAAACCCCCTCGCCACTGACTGAAACACCTTCACCACACACTGAAAAAACTTCCCCGCACACTGAAACACCTTCCTCACATACACTGAAACCCCTTTCCCACATACTGAGACACCTTCCCCATACTCTGAAACACCTTCCCCATACACTGAAACACCTTGCCAACACACTGAAACCCCTTCCGCACACACTGTAACACCTTTCCCACACACTGAAACCCTTCACCACACACTGAAACACTTCGCCACACACTGAAACACGTTCCCCACACACTGAAACCCCTTCCCCACACACTGAAACACCTTCGCCACACACTGAAACACATTCCCCACACACTGAAACCCCATCCCCACACAGTGAAACACATCCCCACACACTGAAACACATTCCCGACACACTGAAAACCCTTCCCCACAGACTGAAACCCTTTCCCAAACACTGAAACCAATTCACCACACACTGAAACACCTCCCCCACACACAGAAACACCTTCCGCACACACTGAAACCCCTTCCCCACACACTGAAACCGCTTGCGCACACAATGAAACACCTTCCTCCCACACTGAAACCCCTTCCCCACCCACTGAAACACCTTCCGCACACACTGAAACCAATTCCGCACACACTGAAACATCTTCCCCACACACTGAAACCCCTTCCCCACAAACTGAAACACTTCCCCACACACTGAAACCCCTTCCCCACACACTGAAACCCCTTCCCCACACACTGAAACCCCTTTCCCACACAATGCAATCCCTTCCCCACACACTGAAACCCTTCCCCACACACTGAAACCCCTTTCCCACACACTGAAACATCTTCCCCACACACTGTAATCCTTCCCCACACACTGAAACACTTCCCCACACACTGAAACCCCTTCCCCACACTCTGAAACCCCTTCCCCACACAATGCAATCCCTTCCCCACACACTGAAACCCTTCCCCACACACTGAAACCCCTTCCCCACACACTCAAAACCCTTCCCCACACACTGAAACCCATCCCGACACTCTGAAACCCCTTCCCCACACAGTGAAACAGCTTCCCCACACACTGAAACACATCCGCACACACTGAAACACATCCCCACACACTAAAACCACTTCCCCACACACTGAAACCCCTTCCCCACACACTGAAACACATCCCCACACTCTGAAACACCTTCCCCACACACTGTAACCCCTTCCGCACACACTGAAACCCATCCCCACACACTGACACCCATCCCCACACACTGAAACTCCTTCCCCACACACTGAAGCCCTTCCCCACACACTGAAACACATCCCCACACACTGAAGCACATCCCCACGCACTGAAACACCTTCCCCACACGCGGAAACCCCTTCCCCACACACTGCCACAGCTTCCCCACACACTGAAACACCTTTCCCACACACTGTAACACCTTCTGCACACACTGAAGCCCATCCCCACACACTGAAACCCATGCCCACACACTGAAACACCTTCCCCACACTCTGAAACCCCTTCCCCACACACTGAAACAACTTCCCCACACACTGTAATCCCTTCCGCACACAATGAAACACCTTCCGCACAAACTGAAACCCATCCCCACACACTGAAACCACTTCCCCACACACTGAAACCACTTCCCCACACACTGAAACACTTCCCCACACACTGAAACACCTTCCCCACAGACTGAAAGCCCTTCCGCACACACTGAAACCAATCCCCACACACTGAAACCCATCCCCACACACTGAAACCCATCCCCACACACTGAAACACATTCACCACACACTGAAACCCTTCCCCACACACTGAAACGCATCCCACACACTGAAACAGATCTCCACACACTGACACACCTCCCCCACACACTGAAACCCCTTCCCCACACACACTGAAACACCTTCCCCACACACTGAAACAACTACCCCACACACTGAAATACCATCCCCACTCGCTGAAACCGCTTTCCCACACACTGAAACACCTTCCTCACAAACTGGATCACTTCCCCACACACTGAAACCCCTTCCCCACACACTGAAACAGCTTCTCCACACACTGAAACCCCTTCCCCACACACTGAAACACCTTCCGCACACACTGAAACACCTTCCCCACAGACTGAAACACCTTTTCCACACACTGAAACCCCTTCCGCACACACTGAACCACCTTCCCCACACACTGAAACCCTTCCCCACACACTGAAACCCCTTCCCCACACACTGAAACCCTTCCCCACATACTGAAACCCCTTCCCCACTGACTGAAACACATTCACCACACACTGAAAAAACTTCCCCACACACTGAAACACTTCCCCACACACTGAAACACCTTCCACACAGACTGAAAGCCCTTCCGCACACACTGAAACCCATCCCCACACACTGAAACCCATCCCCACACACTGAAACACATTCACCACACACTGAAACCCTTCCCCACACACTGAAACGCATCCCCACACACTGAAACACATCTCCACACACTGACACACCTCCCCCACACACTGAAACCCCTTCCCCACACACACTGAAACACCTTCCCCACACACTGAAACAACTACCCCACACACTGAAATACCATCCCCACTCACTGAAACCGCTTTCCCACACACTGAAACCCCTTCCCCACGCACTGGATCACTTCCCCACACACTGAAACCCCTTCCCCACACACTGAAACAGCTTCCCCACACACTGAAACCCCTTCCCCACACACTGAAACACCTTCCGCACACACTGAAACACCTTCCCCACACACTGAAACCCCTTCCCCACACACTCAAACCACTTCCCCACACACTGAAACCCATCCCGGGACTCTGAAACCCCTTCCCCACACAGTGAAACAGCTTCCCCACACACGAAACACATCCCCACACACTGGAACCCATCCCCACACACTGAAACCCCTTCCCCACACACTGAAACCCCTTCCCCACACACTGAAACACATCCCCACACTCTGAAACACCTTCCCCACACACTGTAACCCCTTCCGCACACACTGAAACCTATCCCCACACACTGAAACCCATCCCCACACACTGAAACTCCTTCCCCACACACTGAAACCCCTTCCACACACACTGCAACACCTGCCCCACACACTGAAACCCCTTCCTCACACAGTGAAACCCTTCCCCACACACTGAAACCCCTTCCCCACACACAGAAACACCTTCCGCACACACTGAAACACCTTCCCCACACACTGAAACACCTTTTCCACACACTGAAACCCCTTCCGCACACACTGAAACACCTTTCCCACACACTGAAACCCTTCCGCACATACTGAAACCCCTTCCCCACACACTGAAACCCTTCCCCACACACTGAAACCCCTTCCCCACTGACTGAAACACTTTCACCACACACTGAAAAAACTTCCCCGCACATTGAAACACCTTCCTCACACACACTGAAACCCCTTCCCCACATACTGAGACACCTTCCCCATACACTGAATCACCTTCCCCATTCACTGAAACACCTTGCCAACACACTGAAACCCCTTCCGCACACACTGTAACACCTTTCACACACACTGAAACCCTTCACCACACACTGAAACACTTCGCCACACACTGAAACACGTTCCCCACACACGGAAACCCCTTCCCCACACACTGAAACACCTTCGCCACACACTGAAACACATTCCCCACACACTGAAACCCCATCCTCACACAGTGAAACACATCCCCACACACTGAAACACATTCCCAACATACTGAAACCCCTTCCCCACAGACTGAAACCCTTTCCCAAACACTGAAACCCCTTCCGCACACACTGAAACCCATCCCCACACACTGAAACCCATCCCCACACACTGAAACACATTCACCACACACTGAAACCCTTCCCCACACACTTAAACACATCCCCACACACTGAAAAACATCTCCACACACTGACACACCTCCCCCACACACTGAAACCCCTTCCCCACACACACTGAAACACCTTCCCCACACACTGAAACAACTACCCCACACACTGAAATACCATCCCCACTCACTGAAACCGCTTTCCCACACACTGAAACCCCTTCCCCACACACTGGATCACTTCCCCACACACTGACAGCCCTTCCCCACACACTGAAACAGCTTCCCCACACACTGAAACCCCTTCCCCACACACTGAAACACCTTCCGCACACACTGAGACACCTTCCCCACACACTGAAACACCTTTTCCACACACTGAAACCCCTTCCGCACACACTGAAACACCTTCCCCACACACTGAAACCCTTCCCCACACACTGAAACACCTTCCCCACAGACTGAAACACCTTTTCCACACACTGAAACCCCTTCCGCACACACTGAACCACCTTCCCCACACACTGAAACCCTTCCCCACACACTGAAACCCCTTCCCCACACACTGAAACCCTTCCCCACATACTGAAACCCCTTCCCCACTGACTGAAACACATTCACCACACACTGAAAAAACTTCCCCACACACTGAAACACTTCCCCACACACTGAAACACCTTCCACACAGACTGAAAGCCCTTCCGCACACACTGAAACCCATCCCCACACACTGAAACCCATCCCCACACACTGAAACACATTCACCACACACTGAAACCCTTCCCCACACACTGAAACGCATCCCCACACACTGAAACACATCTCCACACACTGACACACCTCCCCCACACACTGAAACCCCTTCCCCACACACACTGAAACACCTTCCCCACACACTGAAACAACTACCCCACACACTGAAATACCATCCCCACTCACTGAAACCGCTTTCCCACACACTGAAACCCCTTCCCCACGCACTGGATCACTTCCCCACACACTGAAACCCCTTCCCCACACACTGAAACAGCTTCCCCACACACTGAAACCCCTTCCCCACACACTGAAACACCTTCCGCACACACTGAAACACCTTCCCCACACACTGAAACCCCTTCCCCACACACTCAAACCACTTCCCCACACACTGAAACCCATCCCGGGACTCTGAAACCCCTTCCCCACACAGTGAAACAGCTTCCCCACACACGAAACACATCCCCACACACTGGAACCCATCCCCACACACTGAAACCCCTTCCCCACACACTGAAACCCCTTCCCCACACACTGAAACACATCCCCACACTCTGAAACACCTTCCCCACACACTGTAACCCCTTCCGCACACACTGAAACCTATCCCCACACACTGAAACCCATCCCCACACACTGAAACTCCTTCCCCACACACTGAAACCCCTTCCACACACACTGCAACACCTGCCCCACACACTGAAACCCCTTCCTCACACAGTGAAACCCTTCCCCACACACTGAAACCCCTTCCCCACACACAGAAACACCTTCCGCACACACTGAAACACCTTCCCCACACACTGAAACACCTTTTCCACACACTGAAACCCCTTCCGCACACACTGAAACACCTTTCCCACACACTGAAACCCTTCCGCACATACTGAAACCCCTTCCCCACACACTGAAACCCTTCCCCACACACTGAAACCCCTTCCCCACTGACTGAAACACTTTCACCACACACTGAAAAAACTTCCCCGCACATTGAAACACCTTCCTCACACACACTGAAACCCCTTCCCCACATACTGAGACACCTTCCCCATACACTGAATCACCTTCCCCATTCACTGAAACACCTTGCCAACACACTGAAACCCCTTCCGCACACACTGTAACACCTTTCACACACACTGAAACCCTTCACCACACACTGAAACACTTCGCCACACACTGAAACACGTTCCCCACACACGGAAACCCCTTCCCCACACACTGAAACACCTTCGCCACACACTGAAACACATTCCCCACACACTGAAACCCCATCCTCACACAGTGAAACACATCCCCACACACTGAAACACATTCCCAACATACTGAAACCCCTTCCCCACAGACTGAAACCCTTTCCCAAACACTGAAACCCCTTCCGCACACACTGAAACCCATCCCCACACACTGAAACCCATCCCCACACACTGAAACACATTCACCACACACTGAAACCCTTCCCCACACACTTAAACACATCCCCACACACTGAAAAACATCTCCACACACTGACACACCTCCCCCACACACTGAAACCCCTTCCCCACACACACTGAAACACCTTCCCCACACACTGAAACAACTACCCCACACACTGAAATACCATCCCCACTCACTGAAACCGCTTTCCCACACACTGAAACCCCTTCCCCACACACTGGATCACTTCCCCACACACTGACAGCCCTTCCCCACACACTGAAACAGCTTCCCCACACACTGAAACCCCTTCCCCACACACTGAAACACCTTCCGCACACACTGAGACACCTTCCCCACACACTGAAACACCTTTTCCACACACTGAAACCCCTTCCGCACACACTGAAACACCTTCCCCACACACTGAAACCCTTCCCCACACACTGAAACCCCTTTACCACACACTGAAACCTTTTCCCACACACTGAAACCCCTTCCCCACTGACTGAAACAACTTCCCCACACACTGAAAAAACTTCCCCACACACTGAAACACCTTCCTCACACACACTGAAACCCCTTTCCCACATTCTGAGACACCTTCCCCATACACTGGAACACCTTCCCCATACACTGAAACACCTTGCCAACACACTGAAACCCCTTCCGCACAAACTGAAACACCTTTCCCATACACTGAAACCCTTCACCACACACTGAAACACTTCGCCGCACACTGAAACACGTTCCCCACACACTGAAACCCCTTCCCCACACACTGAAACCCCTTCGCCACACACTGAAACACATTCCCCACACACTGAAACCCCAACCCCACACAGTGAAACACATCCCCACACACTGAAACACATTCCCCACACACTGAAACCCCTTCCCCACAGACTGAAACACTTTCCCAAACACTGAAACCCTTTCACCACACACTGAAACAGCTCCCCCACACACAGAAACACCTTCCTCACACACTGAAACCCCTTCCCCACACACTGTAACACCTTCCGCACACACTGAAGCCCATCCCCACACACTGAAACCCATGCCCACACTCTGAAACCCCTTCCCCACCCACTTGAACAACTTCCCCACACACTGAAATCCCTTCCACACACAATGAAACCCATCCGCACAAACTGAAACCCATCCCCACACACTGAAACCCCTTCCCCACACACTGAAACCCCTTCCCCACACACTGAAACACTTCCCCACACACTGAAACACCTTCCCCACAGACTGAAAGCCCTTCCGCACACACTGAAACCCATCCCCACACACTGAAACCCATCCCCAAACACTGAAACCCATCCCCACACACTGAAACACATTCACCACACACTGAAACCCTTCCCCACACACTGAAACGCATCCCCACACACTGAAACACATCTCCACACACTGACACACCTCCCCCACACACTGAAACCCCTTCCCCACACACACTGAAACACCTTCCCCACACACTGAAACAACAACCCCACACACTGAAATACCATCCCCACTCGCTGAAACCGCTTTCCCACACACTGAAACCCCTTCCCCACACACTGGATCACTTCCCCACACACTGAAACCCCTTCCCCACACACTGAAACAGCTTCTCCACACACTGAAACCCCTTCCCCACACACTGAAACACCTTCCGCACACACTGAAACACCTTCCCCACAGACTGAAACCCTTCCCCACACACTGAAACCCCTTCCCCACACACTGAAACCCTTCCCCACACACTGAAACCCCTTCCCCATTGACTGAAACACATACACCACACACTGAAAAAACTTCCCCACACACTGAAACACTTACCCACTCACTGAAACACCTTCCCCACAGACTGAAAGCCCTTCCGCACACACTGAAACCCATCCCCACACACTGAAACCCATCCCCACACACTGAAACCCATCCCCACACACTGAAACACATTCACCACACACTGAAACCCTTCCCCACACACTGAAACGCATCCCCACACACTGAAACACATCTCCACACACTGACACACCTCCCCCACACACTGAAATCCCTTCCCCACACACACTGAAACACCTTCCCCACACACTGAAACAACTACCCCACACACTGAAATACCATCCCCACTCACTGAAACCGCTTTCCCACACACTGAAACCCCTTCCCCACACACTGGATCACTTCCCCACACACTGAAACCCCTTCCCCACACACTGAAACAGCTTCCCCACACACTGAAACCGCTTTCCCACACACTGAAACACCTTCCGCACACACTGAAACACCTTCCGCACACACTGAAACACCTTTTCCACACACTGAAACCCCTTCCCCACACACTGAAACCCCTTCCACACACAATGCAATCCCTTCCCCACACACTGAAACCCTTCCCCACACACTGAAACCCCTTCCCCACACACTCAAACCACTTCCCCACACACTGAAACCCATCCCGACACTCTGAAACCCCTTCCCCACACAGTGAAACAGCTTCCCCACACACTGAAACGCATCCCCACACACTGAAACCCATCCCCACACACTGAAACCCCTTCCCCACACACTGAAACCCCTTCCCCACACACTGAAACACATCCCCACACTCTGAAACACCTTCCCCACACACTGTAACCCCTTCCGCACACACTGAAACCTAACCCCACACACTGAAACCCATCCCCACACACTGAAACTCCTTCCCCACACACTGAAACCCCTTCCACACACACTGAAACACCTGCCCCACACACTGAAACCCCTTCCACACACAGTGAAACCCTTCCCGACACACTGAAACCCCTTCCCCACACACTGAAACACCTTCCGCACACACTGAAACACCTTCCACACACACTGAAACACCTTTTCCACACACTGAAACCCCTTCCGCACACACTGAAACTCTTCCCCACACACTGAAACCCCTTCCCCACTGACTGAAACACCTTCACCACACACTGAAAAAACTTCCCCGCACACTGAAACACCTTCCTCACACACACTGAAACCCCTTCCCCACATAGTGAAACACCTTCCCCACACACTGAAACACCTTTTCCACACACTGAAACCCCTTCCCCACACACTGAAACCCTTCCCCACACACTGAAACCCCTTCCCCACTGACTGAAACACCTTCACCACACACTGAAAAAACTTCCCCGCACACTGAAACACCTTCCTCACACACACTGAAACCCCTTCCCCACATAGTGAGACATCTTCCCCATACACTGAAACACCTTCCCCATACACTGAAACACCTTGCCAACACACTGAAACCACTTCCGCACACACTGTAACACCTTTCCCACACACTGAAACCCTTCACCACACACTGAAACACTTCGCCACACACTGAAACACGTTCCCCACACACTGAAACCCCTTCCCCACACACTGAAACACCTTCGCCACACACTGAAACACATTCCCCACACACTGAAACCCCATCCTCACACAGTGAAACACATCCCCACACACTGAAACACATTCCCGACACACTGAAACCCCTTCCCCACAGACTGAAACCCTTTCCCAAACACTGAAACCCCTCCGCAGACACTGAAACCCATCCCCACACACTGAAACCCATCCCCACACACTGAAACCCATCCCCACACACGGAAACACATTCACCGCACACTGAAACCCTTCCCCACACACTGAAACACATCCCCACACACTGAAAAACATCTCCACACACTGACACACCTCCCCCACACACTGAAACCCCTTCCCCACACACACTGAAACACCTTCCCCACACACTGAAACAAATACCCCACACACTGAAATACCTTCCCCACACACTGGATCACTTCCGCACACACTGAAACCCCTTCCCCACACACTAAAACAGCTTCCCCACACACTGAAACCCCTTCCCCACACACTGAAACACCTTCCGCACACACTGAGACACCTTCCCCACACACTGAAACACCTTTTCCACACACTGAAACCCCTTCCGCACACACTGAAACACCTTCCCCACACACTGAAACCCTTCCCCACACACTGAAACCCCTTTACCACACACTGAAACCCTTCCCCACACACTGAAACCCCTTCCCCACTGACTGAAACACCTTCCCCACACACCGAAAAAACTTCCCCACACACTGAAACACCTTCCTCACACACACTGAAACCCCTTTCCCACGTTCTGAGACACCTTCCCCATACACTGGAACACCTTCCCCATACACTGAAACACCTTGCCAACACACTGAAACCCCTTCCGCACACACTGAAACACCTTTCCCATACACTGAAACCCTTCACCACACACTGAAACACTTCGCCGCACACTGAAACACGTTCCCCAAACACTGAAACCCCTTCCCCACACACTGAAACCCCTTCGCCACACACTGAAACACATTCCCCACACACTGAAACCCCATCCCCACACAGTGAAACACATCCCCACACACTGAAACACATTCCCCACACACTGAAACCCCTTCCCCACAGACTGAAACCCTTTCCCAAACACTGAAACCCTTTCACCACACACTGAAACAGCTCCCCCACACACAGAAACACCTTCCTCACACACTGAAACCCCTTCCCCACACACTGAAACCGCTTCCGCACACAATGAAACACCTTCCTCCCACACTGAAACCCCTTCCCCACACACTGAAACACCATCCGCACACACTGAAACCACTTCCGCACACACTGAAACATCTTCCCCACACACTGAAACCCTTTCCCCACACACTGAAACAGCTTCTCCACACACTGAAACCCCTTCCCCACACACTGAAACACCTTCCGCAGACACTGAAACACCTTCCCCGCAGACTGAAACACCTTTTCCACACACTGAAACCCCTTCCGCACACACTGAACCACCTTCCCCACACACTGAAACCCTTCCCCACACACTGAAACCCCTTCCCCACACACTGAAACCCTTCCCCACACACTGAAACCCCTTCCCCACTGACTGAAACACATTCACCACACACAGAAAAAACTTCCCCACACACTGAAACACTTCCCCACACACTGAAACACCTTCCCCACAGACCGAAAGCCCTTCCGCACACACTGAAAACCATCCCCACACACTGAAACCCATCCCCACACACTGAAACCCCATCCCCACACAGTGAAACACATCCCCACACACTGAAACACATTCCCCACACACTGAAACCCCTTCCCCACAGACTGAAACCCTTTCCCAAACACTGAAACCCTTTCACCACACACTGAAACAGCTCCCCCACACACAGAAACACCTTCCTCACACACTGAAACCCCTTCCCCACACACTGAAACCGCTTCCGCACACAATGAAACACCTTCCTCCCACACTGAAACCCCTTCCCCACACACTGAAACACCATCCGCACACACTGAAACCACTTCCGCACACACTGAAACATCTTCCCCGCACACTGAAACCCTTTCCCCACACATTGAAACAGCTTCTCCACACACTGAAACCCCTTCCCCACACACTGAAACACCTTCCGCACACACTGAAACACCTTCCCCACAGACTGAAACACCTTTTCCACACACTGAAACCCCTTCCGCACACTCTGAACCACCTTCCCCACACACTGAAACCCTTCCCCGCACACTGAAACCCCTTCCCCACACACTGAAACCCTTCCCCACACACTGAAACCCCTTCCCCACTGACTGAAATACATTCACCACACACAGAAAAAACTTCCCCACACACTGAAACACTTCCCCACACACTGAAACACCTTCCCCACAGACTGAAAGCCCTTCCGCACACACTGAAAACCATCCCCACACACTGAAACACATTCACCACACACTGAAACCCTTCCCCACACACTGAAGCGCATCCCCACACACTGAAACACATCTCCACACACTGACACACCTCCCCCACACACTGAAACCCCTTCCCCACACACACTGAAACACCTTCCCCACACACTGGATCACTTCCCCACACACTGAAACCCCTTCCCCACACACTGGATCACTTCCCCACACACTGAAACCCCTTCCCCACACACTGAAACAGCTTCCCCACACACTGAAACCCCTTCCCCACACACTGAAACACCTTCCGCACACACTGAAACACCTTTTCCACACACTGAAACCCCTTCCCCACACACTGAAACCCCTTCCACACACAATGCAATCCCTTCCCCACACACTGAAACCCTTCCCCACACACTGAAACCCCTTCCCCACACACTCAAACCACTTCCCCACACACTCAAACCCATCCCGACACTCTGAAACCCCTTCCCCACACAGTGAAACAGCATCCCCACACACTGAAACCCATCCCCACACACTGAAACCCATCCCCACACACTGAAACCCCTTCCCCACACACTGAAACCCCTTCCCCACACACTGAAACACATCCCCACACTCTGAAATACCTTCCCCACACACTGTAACCCCTTCCGCACACACTGAAACCTATCCCCACACACTGAAACCCATCCCCACACACTGAAACTCATTCCCCACATACTGAAACCCCTTCCACACACACTGAAACACCTGCCCCACACACTGAAAACCCTTCCTCACACAGTGAAACCCTTCCCCACACACTGAAACCCCTTCCCCACACACTGAAACACCTTCCGCACAGACTGAAACACCTTCCCCACACACTGAAACACCTTTTCCACACACTGAAACCCCTTCCGCACACACTGAAACACCTTCCCCACACACTGAAACTCTTCCCCACACACTGAAACCCCTTCCCCACACACTGAAACCCTTCCCCACACACTGAAACCCCTTCCCCACTGACTGAAACACCTTCACCACACACTGAAAAAATTTCCCCGCACAATGAAACACCTTCCTCACACACACTGAAACCCCTTCCCCACATACTGAGACACCTTCCCCATACACTGAAACACCTTCCCCATACACTGAAACACCTTGCCAACACACTGAAACCCCTTCCGCACACACTGTAACACCTTTCCCACACACTGAAACCCTTCACCACACACTGAAACACTTCCCCACACACTGAAACCCCTTCCCCACACACTCAAACCACTTCCCCACACACTGAAACCCATCCCGACACTCTGAAACCCCTTCCCCACACAGTGAAACAGGTTCCCCACACACTGAAACCCATCCCCACACACTGAAACCCATCCCCACACACTGAAACCCCTTCCCCACACACTGAAACCCCTTCCCCACACACTGAAACACATCCCCACACTCTGAAATACCTTCCCCACACACTGTAACCCCTTCCGCACACACTGAAACCTATCCCCACACACTGAAACCCATCCCCACACACTGAAACTCCTTCCCCACACACTGAAACCCCTTCCACACACACTGAAACACCTGCCCCACACACTGAAACCCCTTCCTCACACAGTGAAACCCTTCGCCACACACTGAAACCCCTTCCCCACACACTGAAACACCTTCCGCACACACTGAAACACCTTCCCCACACACTGAAACACCTTTTCCACACACTGAAACCCCTTCCGCACACACTGAAACACCTTCCCCACACACTGAAACCCTTCCCCACACACTGAAACCCCTTCCCCACACACTGAAACCCTTCCCCACACACTGAAACCCCTTTCCCACTGACTGAAACACCTTCACCACACACTGAAAAAACTTCCCCGCACAATGAAACACCTTCCTCACACACACTGAAACCCCTTCCCCACATACTGAGACACCTTCCCCATACACTGAAACACCTTCCCCATACACTGAAACACCTTGCCAACACACTGAAACCCCTTCCGCACACACTGTAACACCTTTCCCACACACTGAAACCCTTCACCACACACTGAAACACTTCGCCACACACTGAAACACGTTCCCCACACACTGAAACCCCTTCCCCACACACTGAAACACCTTCGCCACACACTGAAACACATTCCCCACACACTGAAACCCCATCCTCACACAGTGAAACACATCCCCACACACTGAAACACATTCCCGACACACTGAAACCCCTTCCCCACAGACTGAAACCCTTTCCCAAACACTGAAACCCCTTCCGCACACACTGAAACCCATCCCCACACACTGAAACCCATCCCCACACACTGAAACCCATCCCCACACACTGAAACACATTCACCACACACTGAAACCCTTCCCCACACACTGAAACACATCCCCACACACTGAAAAACATCTCCACACACTGACACACCTCCCCCACACACTGAAACCCCTTCCCCACACACACTGAAACACCTTCCCCACACACTGAAACAACTACCCCACACACTGAAATACCATCCCTACTCACTGAAACCGCTTTCCCACACACTGAAACCCCTTCCCCATACACTGGATCACTTCCCCACACACTGAAACCCCTTCCCCACACACTGAAACAGCTTCCCCACACACTGAAACCCCTTCCGCACACACTGAAACACCTTCCGCACACACTGAGACACCTTCCCCACACACTGAAACACCTTTTCCACACACTGAAACCCCTTCCGCACACACTGAAACACCTTCCCCACACACTGTAACCCTTCCCCACACACTGAAACCCCTTTACCACACACTGAAACCCTTCCCCACACACTGAAACCCCTTCCCCACTGACTGAAACACCTTCCCCACACACTGAAAAAACTTCCCCACACACTGAAACACCTTCCTCACACACACTGAAACCCCTTTCCCACATTCTGAGACACCTTCCCCATACACTGGAACACCTTCCCCATACACTGAAACACCTTGCCAACGCACTGAAACCCCTTCCGCACACACTGAAACACCTTTCCCATACACTGAAACCCTTCACCACACACTGAAACACATCGCCGCACACTGAAACACGTTCCCCACACACTGAAACCCCTTCCCCACACACTGAAACCCCTTCGCCACACACTGAAACACATTCCCCACACACTGAAACCCCATCCCCACACAGTGAAACACATCCCCACACACTGAAACACATTCCCCACACACTGAAACCCCTTCCCCACAGACTGAAACCCTTTCCCAAACACTGAAACCCTTTCACCACACACTGAAACAGCTCCCCCACACACAGAAACACCTTCCTCACACACTGAAACCCCTTCCCCACATACTGAAACACCATCCGCACACACTGAAACCACTTCTGCACACACTGAAACATCTTCCCCACACACTGAAACCCCTTCCCCACACACTGAAACACCTTCCCCACACACTGAAACCCCTTCCACAAACACTGAAACACCTGCCCCACACACTGAAACCCCTTCCTCACACAGTGAAACCCTTCCCCACACACTGAAACCCCTTCCCCACACACTGAAGCACATCCCCACACACTGAAACCCCTTCCCCACTCACTGAAACACATCCCTACACACTGAAACCACTTCCCCACACACTGAAAAACCTTCCGCACACAGAGAAACAATTCCACACACACTGAAACACTTCCCCGCACACTGAAACCCCTTCCGCACACACTTCAACCCCGTACCCACACACTGTAACCCTTCCCCACACACTGAAACCCCTTCCCCACACACTGAAACCCCTTCCCCACACAATGCAATCCCTTCCCCACACACTGAAACCCTTCCCCACACACTGAAACCCCTTCCCCACACACTCAAACCCCTTTCCCACACACTGAAACCCATCCCGACACTCTGAAACCCCTTCCCCACACAGTGAAACAGCTTCCCCACACACTGAAACACATCCCCACACACTGAAACCCATCCCCACACACGTAAACCCTTCCCCACACACTGAAACCTCTTCCGCACACACTGAAACCCTTCCCCACACACTGAAACACTTCCCCACACACTGAAAACCTTCCCCACACACTGAAACACTTTCCCAAACACTGAAACCCTTCCCCACACACTGAAACACCTTCCCATACACTGAAATCCCTTCTTCAATCACTGAAATACCTTCCCCCAACACTGAAACACCTTCCCCACACACAGAAACCCATTCCCCACACATTGAAACCCTTCCCCACACACTGAAACACTTTCCCCACACACTGAAACAGCTTCCCCACACACTGAAACCCCTTCCCCATACACTGAAACCCCTTCCGCACACACTGAAACACTTCCCCACACACTGAAATCCTTGCCCACACACTGAAACAATTCCCCACACACTGAAACCCTTCTCCACGCGCTGAAACACCTTCCCCACACACTGAAACCCCTTCCCCACACATTGAAACCCTTCCCCACACACTGAAACACCTTCCCCACACACTGAAACACCTTCCCCACACACTGAAACCCCTTCCCCACACACTGAAACACCTTCCCCACACACTGAAACACCTTCCCCAAACACTGAAACGCATTCCCCACACACTGACACCCCTTCCGCACACACTGAAACACATTCCCCACACACTGAAACCCTTCCCCACTCACTGAAACCACTTCCACACACTGAAACCCATCCCCACACACTGAAACACAATCCTCACACACTGAAACACAATCCCCACACACTGAAACCCTTCCCCACACCCTGAAACACATTCCCACACACTGAAACCCTTCCCCACAAACTGAAAACCCTTCCCCAAACACTGAAACACCTTCCCCACACACTGAAACACATTCCCCACACACTGAAACCCTTCCCCACTCACTGAAACCACTTCCACACACTGAAACCCATCCCCACACACTGAAACACAATCCTCACACACTGAAACACAATCCCCACACACTGAAACCCTTCCCCACACCCTGAAACACATTCCCACACACTGAAACCCTTCCCCACAAACTGAAAACCCTTCCCCAAACACTGAAACACCTTCCCCACACACTGAAACACATTCCCCATACACTGAAACCCATCCCCACACATTGAAACCCATCCCCACACACTGAAACCCCTTCCCCAATCACTGAAACCCCTTCCCCACACACGGAAACACTTCCCCACACACTGAAACACATCCCCACACACTGAAACCCTTCCCCACACACTGAAACACTTCCCCACGCACTGAAACACATCCCCACACACTGAAACCCTTCCCCACAAACTGAAACACTTCTCCACACACTGAAACCATTCCCCACACACTGAAACACCTTCCCATACACTGAAATCCCTTCCCCACTCACTGAAATACCTTCCCCACACACTGAAACACCTTCCCCACACACTGAAACCCCTTCCCCACACATTGAAACCCTTCCCCACACACTGAAACACCTTCCCCACTCACTGAAACACCTTCCCCACACACTGAAACCCCTTCCCCACACACTGAAACACCTTCCCCACACACAGAAACGCATTCCCCACACACTGACAACCCTTCCGCACACACTGAAACACATTCCCCACACACTGAAACCCTTCCCCACACACTGAAACCCCTTCCCCACACACTGAAACCCATCCCCACACAATGAAACCCCATCCCCACTCACTGAAACACCTTCCCCACACACTGAAACTCTTCCCCACACACTGAAACCACTTCCACACACTGAAACCCATCCCCACACACTGAAACACAATCCTCACACACTGAAACACAATCCCCACACACTGAAACCCTTCCCCACACCCTGAAACACATTCCCACACACTGAAACCCTTCCCCACAAACTGAAAACCCTTCCCCAAACACTGAAACACCTTCCCCACACACTGAAACACATTCCCCATACACTGAAACTCATCCCCACACATTGAAACCCATCCCCACACACTGAAACCCCTTCCCCACTCACTGAAACCCATTCCCCACACACGGAAACACTTCCCCACACACTGAAACACATCCCCACGCACTGAAACCCTTCCCCACACACTGAAACCCCTTCCCCACACACTGAAACACTTCCCCACACACTGAAACACATCCCCACACACTGAGACCCTTCCCCACAAACTGAAACACTTCTCCACACACTGAAACCATTCCCCACACACTGAAACACCTTCCCATACACTGAAATCCCTTCCCCACTCACTGAAATACCTTCCCCACACACTGAAACAACTTCCCCACACACTGAAACCCCTTCCCCACTCTTTGAACCCCTTCCCCACACACTGAAACACCTTCCCCAGACACTGAAACTCCTTCCCCACACACTGAAACCCCTTCCCCACACACTGAAACACCTTCCCCACTCACTGAAACGCATTCCCCACACACTGACACCCCTTCCGCACACACTGAAACACATTCCCCACACACTGAAACCCTTCCCCACTCACTGAAACCCTTCCCCACACACTGAAACCCATCCCCACACACTGAAACACAATCCCCACACACTGAAACACAATCCCCACACACTGAAACCCTTCCCCACACCCTGAAACACATTCCCACACACTGAAACCCTTCCCCACAAATTGAAAACCCTTCCCCAAACACTGATACAACTTCCCCACACACTGAAACACCCTCCTTTCAAACTGAAACCACTTCTCCACGCACTGAAACCCTTCCCCACGCACCGAAACACATTCCCCATACACTGAAACCCATCCCCACACATTGAAACCCATCCACACACACTGAAACCCCTTCCCCACTCACTGAAACCACTTCCCCACACACTGAAACACTTCCCCACACACGGAAACACATCCCCACACACTGAAACTCTTCCCCACACACTGAAACACTTCCCCACACACAGAAACACCTTCCCCATACACTGAAATCCCTTCCCCACTCACTGAAATATCTTCCCCACATACTGAAACACATTCCCCACACACTGAAACACCTTCCACACACATTGAAACCCTTCCCCACACAATGAAACACCTTCCCCACAAACTGAAACAACTTCTCCACACACTGAAACCCCTTCCCCACAAACTGAAACACCTTCCCCACACACTGAAACCCCTTCCGCACACTCTGAAAAACCTTCCCCACACACTGAATCCCATCCCCACACACACTGAAACAACTTCCCCACACACTGAATCACCTTCCCCACACACTGAAACCCATCCCCACACACACTGAAACACCGTCCCCACACAATGAAACCTCTTCCCCGCACACTGAAGCCCATTCCCCATACACTGAACCCCCTTCCCCGCACACTGTAACCCCTTCCCCCTGCACTGAAACCCCTTCCGCACACACTGAAACACCTTCCCCACACACTGAAACCCATCCCCACACACACTGAAACACCTTCGCCACACACTGAAACCCATTCCCTACACACTGAAACCCCTTCCCCACACACTGAAACCCTTCCCCACACACTGAAACCATTCCCCACACCCTGAAACCCATACCCACAAACTGAAACACCTTCCCCACACACTGAAACCCATACCCACACACTGAAACACCTTGCCCACACACTGAAACACCTTGCCCACACACTGAAACCACTTCCACACACTGAAACCCATCCCCACACACTGAAACACAATCCTCACACACTGAAACACAATCCCCACACACTGAAACCCTTCCCCACACCCTGAAACACATTCCCACACACTGAAACCCTTCCCCACAAACTGAAAACCCTTCCCCAAACACTGAAACACCTTCCCCACACACTGAAACACATTCCCCATACACTGAAACTCATCCCCACACATTGAAACCCATCCCCAGACACTGAAACCCCTTCCCCACTCACTGAAACCCATTCCCCACACACGGAAACACTTTCCCACACACTGAAACACATCCCCACGCACTGAAACCCTTCCCCACACACTGAAACCCCTTCCCCACACACTGAAACACTTCCCCACACACTGAAACACATCCCCACACACTGAGACCCTTCCCCACAAACTGTAACACTTCTCCACACACTGAAACCATTCCCCACACACTGAAACACCTTCCCATACACTGAAATCCCTTCCCCACTCACTGAAATACCTTCCCCACACACTGAAACAACTTCCCCACACACTGAAACCCCTTCCCCACTCTTTGAACCCCTTCCCCACACACTGAAACACCTTCCCCAGACACTGAAACTCCTTCCCCACACACTGAAACCCCTTCCCCACACACTGAAACACCTTCCCCACTCACTGAAACGCATTCCCCACACACTGACACCCCTTCCGCACACACTGAAACACATTCCCCACACACTGAAACCCTTCCCCACTCACTGAAACCCTTCCCCACACACTGAAACCCATCCCCACACACTGAAACACAATCCCCACATACTGAAACACAATCCCCACACACTGAAACCCTTCCCCACACCCTGAAACACATTCCCACACACTGAAACCCTTCCCCACAAATTGAAAACCCTTCCCCAAACACTGATACAACTTCCCCACACACTGAAACACCCTCCTTTCAAACTGAAACCACTTCTCCACGCACTGAAACCCTTCCCCACGCACCGAAACACATTCCCCATACACTGAAACCCATCCCCACACATTGAAACCCATCCACACACACTGAAACCCCTTCCCCACTCACTGAAACCACTTCCCCACACACTGAAACACTTCCCCACACACGGAAACACATCCCCACACACTGAAACTCTTCCCCACACACTGAAACACTTCCCCACACACAGAAACACCTTCCCCATACACTGAAATCCCTTCCCCACTCACTGAAATATCTTCCCCACATACTGAAACACATTCCCCACACACTGAAACACCTTCCACACACATTGAAACCCTTCCCCACACAATGAAACACCTTCCCCACAAACTGAAACAACTTCTCCACACACTGAAACCCCTTCCCCACAAACTGAAACACCTTCCCCACACACTGAAACCCCTTCCGCACACTCTGAAAAACCTTCCCCACACACTGAATCCCATCCCCACACACACTGAAACAACTTCCCCACACACTGAATCACCTTCCCCACACACTGAAACCCATCCCCACACACACTGAAACACCGTCCCCACACAATGAAACCTCTTCCCCGCACACTGAAGCCCATTCCCCATACACTGAACCCCCTTCCCCGCACACTGTAACCCCTTCCCCCTGCACTGAAACCCCTTCCGCACACACTGAAACACCTTCCCCACACACTGAAACCCATCCCCACACACACTGAAACACCTTCGCCACACACTGAAACCCATTCCCTACACACTGAAACCCCTTCCCCACACACTGAAACCCTTCCCCACACACTGAAACCATTCCCCACACCCTGAAACCCATACCCACAAACTGAAACACCTTCCCCACACACTGAAACCCATACCCACACACTGAAACACCTTGCCCACACACTGAAACACCTTGCCCACACACTGAAACCACTTCCACACACTGAAACCCATCCCCACACACTGAAACACAATCCTCACACACTGAAACACAATCCCCACACACTGAAACCCTTCCCCACACCCTGAAACACATTCCCACACACTGAAACCCTTCCCCACAAACTGAAAACCCTTCCCCAAACACTGAAACACCTTCCCCACACACTGAAACACATTCCCCATACACTGAAACTCATCCCCACACATTGAAACCCATCCCCACACACTGAAACCCCTTCCCCACTCACTGAAACCCATTCCCCACACACGGAAACACTTTCCCACACACTGAAACACATCCCCACGCACTGAAACCCTTCCCCACACACTGAAACCCCTTCCCCACACACTGAAACACTTCCCCACACACTGAAACACATCCCCACACACTGAGACCCTTCCCCACAAACTGTAACACTTCTCCACACACTGAAACCATTCCCCACACACTGAAACACCTTCCCATACACTGAAATCCCTTCCCCACTCACTGAAATACCTTCCCCACACACTGAAACAACTTCCCCACACACTGAAACCCCTTCCCCACTCTTTGAACCCCTTCCCCACACACTGAAACACCTTCCCCAGACACTGAAACTCCTTCCCCACACACTGAAACCCCTTCCCCACACACTGAAACACCTTCCCCACTCACTGAAACGCATTCCCCACACACTGACACCCCTTCCGCACACACTGAAACACATTCCCCACACACTGAAACCCTTCCCCACTCACTGAAACCCTTCCCCACACACTGAAACCCATCCCCACACACTGAAACACAATCCCCACATACTGAAACACAATCCCCACACACTGAAACCCTTCCCCACACCCTGAAACACATTCCCACACACTGAAACCCTTCCCCACAAATTGAAAACCCTTCCCCAAACACTGATACAACTTCCCCACACACTGAAACACCCTCCTTTCAAACTGAAACCACTTCTCCACGCACTGAAACCCTTCCCCACGCACCGAAACACATTCCCCATACACTGAAACCCATCCCCACACATTGAAACCCATCCACACACACTGAAACCCCTTAACCACTCACTGAAACCAGTTCCCCACACACTGAAACACTTCCCCACACACGGAAACACATCCCCACACACTGAAACTCTTCCCCACACACTGAAACACCTTCCCATACACTGAAATCCCTTCCCCACACACTGAAACCCCTTCCCCACACACTGAAACCCCTTCCCCACACAATGCAATCCCTTCCCCACACACTGAAACCCTTCCCCACACACTGAAACCCCTTCCCCACACACTCAAACCCCTTCCCCACACACTGAAACCCATCCCGTCCCTCTGAAACCCCTTCCCCACACAGTGAAACAGCTTCCCCACACACTGAAACACATCCCCACACACTGAAACCCATCCCCACACACGTAAACCCTTCCCCACACACTGAAACCTCTTCCGCACACACTGAAACCCTTCCCCACACACTGAAACACTTCCCCACACACTGAAAACCTTCCCCACACACTGAAACACTTTCCCAAACACTGAAACCCTTCCCCACACACTGAAACACCTTCCCATACACTGAAATCCCTTCTTCAATCACTGAAATACCTTCCCCCAACACTGAAACACCTTCCCCACACACAGAAACCCATTCCCCACACATTGAAACCCTTCCCCACACACTGAAACACTTTCCCCACACACTGAAACAGCTTCCCCACACACTGAAACCCCTTCCCCACACACTGAAACACCTTCCCCACACACTGAAACCCCTTCCCCATACACTGAAACCCCTTCCGCACACACTGAAACACTTCCCCACACACTGAAATCCTTGCCCACACACTGAAACAATTCCCCACACACTGAAACCCTTCTCCACGCGCTGAAACACCTTCCCCACACACTGAAACCCCTTCCCCACACATTGAAACCCTTCCCCACACACTGAAACACCTTCCCCACACACTGAAACACCTTCCCCACACACTGAAACCCCTTCCCCACACACTGAAACACCTTCCCCACACACTGAAACACCTTCCCCAAACACTGAAACGCATTCCCCACACACTGACACCCCTTCCGCACACACTGAAACACATTCCCCACACACTGAAACCCTTCCCCACTCACTGAAACCACTTCCACACACTGAAACCCATCCCCACACACTGAAACACAATCCTCACACACTGAAACACAATCCCCACACACTGAAACCCTTCCCCACACCCTGAAACACATTCCCACACACTGAAACCCTTCCCCACAAACTGAAAACCCTTCCCCAAACACTGAAACACCTTCCCCACACACTGAAACACATTCCCCACACACTGAAACCCTTCCCCACTCACTGAAACCACTTCCACACACTGAAACCCATCCCCACACACTGAAACACAATCCTCACACACTGAAACACAATCCCCACACACTGAAACCCTTCCCCACACCCTGAAACACATTCCCACACACTGAAACCCTTCCCCACAAACTGAAAAACCTTCCCCAAACACTGAAACACCTTCCCCACACACTGAAACACATTCCCCATACACTGAAACCCATCCCCACACATTGAAACCCATCCCCACACACTGAAACCCCTTCCCCAATCACTGAAACCCCTTCCCCACACACGGAAACACTTCCCCACACACTGAAACACATCCCCACACACTGAAACCCTTCCCCACACACTGAAACACTTCCCCACGCACTGAAACACATCCCCACACACTGAAACCCTTCCCCACAAACTGAAACACTTCTCCACACACTGAAACCATTCCCCACACACTGAAACACCTTCCCATACACTGAAATCCCTTCCCCACTCACTGAAATACCTTCCCCACACACTGAAACACCTTCCCCACACACTGAAACCCCTTCCCCACACATTGAAACCCTTCCCCACACACTGAAACACCTTCCCCACTCACTGAAACACCTTCCCCACACACTGAAACCCCTTCCCCACACACTGAAACACCTTCCCCACACACAGAAACGCATTCCCCACACACTGACAACCCTTCCGCACACACTGAAACACATTCCCCACACACTGAAACCCTTCCCCACACACTGAAACCCCTTCCCCACACACTGAAAACATCCCCACACAATGAAACCCCATCCCCACTCACTGAAACACCTTCCCCACACACTGAAACCCTTCCCCACACACTGAAACCACTTCCACACACTGAAACCCATCCCCACACACTGAAACACAATCCTCACACACTGAAACACAATCCCCACACACTGAAACCCTTCCCCACACCCTGAAACACATTCCCACACACTGAAACCCTTCCCCACAAACTGAAAACCCTTCCCCAAACACTGAAACACCTTCCCCACACACTGAAACACATTCCCCATACACTGAAACTCATCCCCACACATTGAAACCCATCCCCACACACTGAAACCCCTTCCCCACTCACTGAAACCCATTCCCCACACACGGAAACACTTCCCCACACACTGAAACACATCCCCACGCACTGAAACCCTTCCCCACACACTGAAACCCCTTCCCCACACACTGAAACACTTCCCCACACACTGAAGCACATCCCCACACACTGAGACCCTTCCCCACAAACTGAAACACTTCTCCACACACTGAAACCATTCCCCACACACTGAAACACCTTCCCATACACTGAAATCCATTCCCCACTCACTGAAATACCTTCCCCACACACTGAAACAACTTCCCCACACACTGAAACCCCTTCCCCACTCTTTGAACCCCTTCCCCACACACTGAAACACCTTCCCCAGACACTGAAACTCCTTCCCCACACACTGAAACCCCTTCCCCTCACACTGAAACACCTTCCCCACTCACTGAAACGCATTCCCCACACACTGACACCCCTTCCGCACACACTGAAACACATTCCCCACACACTGAAACCCTTCCCCACTCACTGAAACCCTTCCCCACACACTGAAACCCATCCCCACACACTGAAACACAATCCCCACACACTGAAACACAATCCCCACACACTGAAACCCTTCCCCACACCCTGAAACACATTCCCACACACTGAAACCCTTCCCCACAAATTGAAAACCCTTCCCCAAACACTGATACAACTTCCCCACACACTGAAACACCCTCCTTTCAAACTGAAACCACTTCTCCACGCACTGAAACCCTTCCCCACGCACCGAAACACATTCCCCATACACTGAAACCCATCCCCACACATTGAAACCCATCCACACACACTGAAACCCCTTCCCCACTCACTGAAACCACTTCCCCACACACTGAAACACTTCCCCACACACGGAAACACATCCCCACACACTGAAACTCTTCCCCACACACTGAAACACTTCCCCACACACAGAAACACCTTCCCCATACACTGAAATCCCTTCCCCACTCACTGAAATATCTTCCCCACATACTGAAACACATTCCCCACACACTGAAACACCTTCCACACACATTGAAACCCTTCCCCACACAATGAAACACCTTCCCCACAAACTGAAACAACTTCTCCACACACTGAAACCCCTTCCCCACAAACTGAAACACCTTCCCCACACACTGAAACCCCTTCCGCACACTCTGAAAAACCTTCCCCACACACTGAATCCCATCCCCACACACACTGAAACAACTTCCCCACACACTGAATCACCTTCCCCACACACTGAAACCCATCCCCACACACACTGAAACACCGTCCCCACACAATGAAACCTCTTCCCCGCACACTGAAGCCCATTCCCCATACACTGAACCCCCTTCCCCGCACACTGTAACCCCTTCCCCCTGCACTGAAACCCCTTCCGCACACACTGAAACACCTTCCCCACACACTGAAACCCATCCCCACACACACTGAAACACCTTCGCCACACACTGAAACCCATTCCCTACACACTGAAACCCCTTCCCCACACACTGAAACCCTTCCCCACACACTGAAACCATTCCCCACACCCTGAAACCCATACCCACAAACTGAAACACCTTCCCCACACACTGAAACCCATACCCACACACTGAAACACCTTGCCCACACACTGAAACACCTTGCCCACACACTGAAACCACTTCCACACACTGCAACCCATCCCCACACACTGAAACACAATCCTCACACACTGAAACACAATCCCCACACACTGAAACCCTTCCCCACACCCTGAAACACATTCCCACACACTGAAACCCTTCCCCACAAACTGAAAACCCTTCCCCAAACACTGAAACACCTTCCCCACACACTGAAACACATTCCCCATACACTGAAACTCATCCCCACACATTGAAACCCATCCCCACACACTGAAACCCCTTCCCCACTCACTGAAACCCATTCCCCACACACGGAAACACTTTCCCACACACTGAAACACATCGCCACGCACTGAAACCCTTCCCCACACACTGAAACCCCTTCCCCACACACTGAAACACTTCCCCACACACTGAAACACATCCCCACACACTGATACCCTTCCCCACAAACTGTAACACTTCTCCACACACTGAAACCATTCCCCACACACTGAAACACCTTCCCATACACTGAAATCCCTTCCCCACTCACTGAAATACCTTCCCCACACACTGAAACAACTTCCCCACACACTGAAACCCCTTCCCCACTCTTTGAACCCCTTCCCCACACACTGAAACACCTTCCCCAGACACTGAAACTCCTTCCCCACACACTGAAACCCCTTCCCCACACACTGAAACACCTTCCCCACTCACTGAAACGCATTCCCCACACACTGACACCCCTTCCGCACACACTGAAACACATTCCCCACACACTGAAACCCTTCCCCACTCACTGAAACCCTTCCCCACACACTGAAACCCATCCCCACACACTGAAACACAATCCCCGCACACTGAAACACAATCCCCACACACTGAAACCCTTCCCCACACCCTGAAACACATTCCCACACACTGAAACCCTTCCCCACAAATTGAAAACCCTTCCCCAAACACTGATACAACTTCCCCACACACTGAAACACCCTCCTTTCAAACTGAAACCACTTCTCCACGCACTGAAACCCTTCCCCACGCACCGAAACACATTCCCCATACACTGAAACCCATCCCCACACATTGAAACCCATCCACACACACTGAAACCCCTTAACCACTCACTGAAACCACTTCCCCACACACTGAAACACTTCCCCACACACGGAAACACATCCCCACACACTGAAACTCTTCCCCACACACTGAAACACCTTCCCATACACTGAAATCCCTTCCCCACACACTGAAACCCCTTCCCCACACACTGAAACCCCTTCCCCACACAATGCAATCCCTTCCCCACACACTGAAACCCTTCCCCACACACTGAAACCCCTTCCCCACACACTCAAACCCCTTCCCCACACACTGAAACCCATCCCGACACTCTGAAACCCCTTCCCCACACAGTGAAACAGCTTCCCCACACACTGAAACACATCCCCACACACTGAAACCCATCCCCACACACGTAAACCCTTCCCCACACACTGAAACCTCTTCCGCACACACTGAAACCCTTCCCCACACACTGAAACACTTCCCCACACACTGAAAACCTTCCCCACACACTGAAACACTTTCCCAAACACTGAAACCCTTCCCCACACACTGAAACACCTTCCCATACACTGAAATCCCTTCTTCAATCACTGAAATACCTTCCCCCAACACTGAAACACCTTCCCCACACACAGAAACCCATTCCCCACACATTGAAACCCTTCCCCACACACTGAAACACTTTCCCCACACACTGAAACAGCTTCCCCACACACTGAAACCCCTTCCCCACACACTGAAACACCTTCCCCACACACTGAAACCCCTTCCCCATACACTGAAACCCCTTCCGCACACACTGAAACACTTCCCCACACACTGAAATCCTTGCCCACACACTGAAACAATTCCCCACACACTGAAACCCTTCTCCACGCGCTGAAACACCTTCCCCACACACTGAAACCCCTTCCCCACACATTGAAACCCTTCCCCACACACTGAAGCACCTTCCCCACACACTGAAACACCTTCCCCACACACTGAAACCCCTTCCCCACACACTGAAACACCTTCCCCACACACTGAAACACCTTCCCCAAACACTGAAACGCATTCCCCACACACTGACACCCCTTCCGCACACACTGAAACACATTCCCCACACACTGAAACCCTTCCCCACTCACTGAAACCACTTCCACACACTGAAACCCATCCCCACACACTGAAACACAATCCTCACACACTGAAACACAATCCCCACACACTGAAACCCTTCCCCACACCCTGAAACACATTCCCACACACTGAAACCCTTCCCCACAAACTGAAAACCCTTCCCCAAACACTGAAACACCTTCCCCACACACTGAAACACATTCCCCACACACTGAAACCCTTCCCCACTCACTGAAACCACTTCCACACACTGAAACCCATCCCCACACACTGAAACACAATCCTCACACACTGAAACACAATCCCCACACACTGAAACCCTTCCCCACACCCTGAAACACATTCCCACACACTGAAACCCTTCCCCACAAACTGAAAAACCTTCCCCAAACACTGAAACACCTTCCCCACACACTGAAACACATTCCCCATACACTGAAACCCATCCCCACACATTGAAACCCATCCCCACACACTGAAACCCCTTCCCCAATCACTGAAACCCCTTCCCCACACACGGAAACACTTCCCCACACACTGAAACACATCCCCACACACTGAAACCCTTCCCCACACACTGAAACACTTCCCCACGCACTGAAACACATCCCCACACACTGAAACCCTTCCCCACAAACTGAAACACTTCTCCACACACTGAAACCATTCCCCACACACTGAAACACCTTCCCATACACTGAAATCCCTTCCCCACTCACTGAAATACCTTCCCCACACACTGAAACACCTTCCCCACACACTGAAACCCCTTCCCCATACATTGAAACCCTTCCCCACACACTGAAACACCTTCCCCACTCACTGAAACACCTTCCCCACACACTGAAACCCCTTCCCCACACACTGAAACACCTTCCCCACACACAGAAACGCATTCCCCACACACTGACAACCCTTCCGCACACACTGAAACACATTCCCCACACACTGAAACCCTTCCCCACACACTGAAACCCCTTCCCCACACACTGAAACCCATCCCCACACAATGAAACCCCATCCCCACTCACTGAAACACCTTCCCCACACACTGAAACCCTTCCCCACACACTGAAACCACTTCCACACACTGAAACCCATCCCCACACACTGAAACACAATCCTCACACACTGAAACACAATCCCCACACACTGAAACCCTTCCCCACACCCTGAAACACATTCCCACACACTGAAACCCTTCCCCACAAACTGAAAACCCTTCCCCAAACACTGAAACACCTTCCCCACACACTGAAACACATTCCCCATACACTGAAACTCATCCCCACACATTGAAACCCATCCCCACACACTGAAACCCCTTCCCCACTCACTGAAACCCATTCCCCACACACGGAAACACTTCCCCACACACTGAAACACATCCCCACGCACTGAAACCCTTCCCCACACACTGAAACCCCTTCCCCACACACTGAAACACTTCCCCACACACTGAAGCACATCCCCACACACTGAGACCCTTCCCCACAAACTGAAACACTTCTCCACACACTGAAACCATTCCCCACACACTGAAACACCTTCCCATACACTGAAATCCCTTCCCCACTCACTGAAATACCTTCCCCACACACTGAAACAACTTCCCCACACACTGAAACCCCTTCCCCACTCTTTGAACCCCTTCCCCACACACTGAAACACCTTCCCCAGACACTGAAACTCCTTCCCCACACACTGAAACCCCTTCCCCTCACACTGAAACACCTTCCCCACTCACTGAAACGCATTCCCCACACACTGACACCCCTTCCGCACACACTGAAACACATTCCCCACACACTGAAACCCTTCCCCACTCACTGAAACCCTTCCCCACACACTGAAACCCATCCCCACACACTGAAACACAATCCCCACACACTGAAACACAATCCCCACACACTGAAACCCTTCCCCACACCCTGAAACACATTCCCACACACTGAAACCCTTCCCCACAAATTGAAAACCCTTCCCCAAACACTGATACAACTTCCCCACACACTGAAACACCCTCCTTTCAAACTGAAACCACTTCTCCACGCACTGAAACCCTTCCCCACGCACCGAAACACATTCCCCATACACTGAAACCCATCCCCACACATTGAAACCCATCCACACACACTGAAACCCCTTCCCCACTCACTGAAACCACTTCCCCACACACTGAAACACTTCCCCACACACGGAAACACATCCCCACACACTGAAACTCTTCCCCACACACTGAAACACTTCCCCACACACAGAAACACCTTCCCCATACACTGAAATCCCTTCCCCACTCACTGAAATATCTTCCCCACATACTGAAACACATTCCCCACACACTGAAACACCTTCCACACACATTGAAACCCTTCCCCACACAATGAAACACCTTCCCCACAAACTGAAACAACTTCTCCACACACTGAAACCCCTTCCCCACAAACTAAAACACCTTCCCCACACACTGAAACCCCTTCCGCACACTCTGAAAAACCTTCCCCACACACTGAATCCCATCCCCACACACACTGAAACAACTTCCCCACACACTGAATCACCTTCCCCACACACTGAAACCCATCCCCACACACACTGAAACACCGTCCCCACACAATGAAACCTCTTCCCCGCACACTGAAGCCCATTCCCCATACACTGAACCCCCTTCCCCGCACACTGTAACCCCTTCCCCCTGCACTGAAACCCCTTCCGCACACACTGAAACACCTTCCCCACACACTGAAACCCATCCCCACACACACTGAAACACCTTCGCCACACACTGAAACCCATTCCCTACACACTGAAACCCCTTCCCCACACACTGAAACCCTTCCCCACACACTGAAACCATTCCCCACACCCTGAAACCCATACCCACAAACTGAAACACCTTCCCCACACACTGAAACCCATACCCACACACTGAAACACCTTGCCCACACACTGAAACACCTTGCCCACACACTGAAACCACTTCCACACACTGAAACCCATCCCCACACACTGAAACACAATCCTCACACACTGAAACACAATCCCCACACACTGAAACCCTTCCCCACACCCTGAAACACATTCCCACACACTGAAACCCTTCCCCACAAACTGAAAACCCTTCCCCAAACACTGAAACACCTTCCCCACACACTGAAACACATTCCCCATACACTGAAACTCATCCCCACACATTGAAACCCATCCCCACACACTGAAACCCCTTCCCCACTCACTGAAACCCATTCCCCACACACGGAAACACTTCCCCACACACTGAAACACATCCCCACGCACTGAAACCCTTCCCCACACACTGAAACCCCTTCCCCACACACTGAAACACTTCCCCACACACTGAAACACATCCCCACACACTGAGACCCTTCCCCACAAACTGAAACACTTCTCCACACACTGAAACCATTCCCCACACACTGAAACACCTTCCCATACACTGAAATCCCTTCCCCACTCACTGAAATACCTTCCCCACACACTGAAACAACTTCCCCACACACTGAAACCCCTTCCCCACTCTTTGAACCCCTTCCCCACACACTGAAACACCTTCCCCAGACACTGAAACTCCTTCCCCACACACTGAAACCCCTTCCCCACACACTGAAACACCTTCCCCACTCACTGAAACGCATTCCCCACACACTGACACCCCTTCCGCACACACTGAAACACATTCCCCACACACTGAAACCCTTCCCCACTCACTGAAACCCTTCCCCACACACTGAAACCCATCCCCACACACTGAAACACAATCCCCACACACTGAAACACAATCCCCACACACTGAAACCCTTCCCCACACCCTGAAACACATTCCCACACACTGAAACCCTTCCCCACAAATTGAAAACCCTTCCCCAAACACTGATACAACTTCCCCACACACTGAAACACCCTCCTTTCAAACTGAAACCACTTCTCCACGCACTGAAACCCTTCCCCACGCACCGAAACACATTCCCCATACACTGAAACCCATCCCCACACATTGAAACCCATCCACACACACTGAAACCCCTTCCCCACTCACTGAAACCACTTCCCCACACACTGAAACACTTCCCCACACACGGAAACTCTTCCCCACACACTGAAACACTTCCCCACACACAGAAACACCTTCCCCATACACTGAAATCCCTTCCCCACTCACTGAAATATCTTCCCCACATACTGAAACACATTCCCCACACACTGAAACACCTTCCACACACATTGAAACCCTTCCCCACACAATGAAACACCTTCCCCACAAACTGAAACAACTTCTCCACACACTGAAACCCCTTCCCCACAAACTGAAACACCTTCCCCACACACTGAAACCCCTTCCGCACACTCTGAAAAACCTTCCCCACACACTGAATCCCATCCCCACACACACTGAAACAACTTCCCCACACACTGAATCACCTTCCCCACACACTGAAACCCATCCCCACACACACTGAAACACCGTCCCCACACAATGAAACCTCTTCCCCGCACACTGAAGCCCATTCCCCATACACTGAACCCCCTTCCCCGCACACTGTAACCCCTTCCCCCTGCACTGAAACCCCTTCCGCACACACTGAAACACCTTCCCCACACACTGAAACCCATCCCCACACACACTGAAACACCTTCGCCACACACTGAAACCCATTCCCTACACACTGAAACCCCTTCCCCACACACTGAAACCCTTCCCCACACACTGAAACCATTCCCCACACCCTGAAACCCATACCCACAAACTGAAACACCTTCCCCACACACTGAAACCCATACCCACACACTGAAACACCTTGCCCACACACTGAAACACCTTGCCCACACACTGAAACCATTCCCCACACACTTAAACCCTTCCCAACACACTGAAACACATCCCCACACAGTTAAACCCTTCCCCATACACTGAAACCCCTTCCCCACTCACTGCAACACTTCCCCACACACTGAAACACATCCCCACACAGTTAAACCCTTCCCCATACACTGAAACCCCTTCCCCACACACTGAAACCCTTCCCCACACACTGAAACACATCCCCACACACTGAAAACCTTCCCCACACACTGAAACACTTTCCCACACACTGAAACCCTTCCCCACACACTGAAACACCTTCCCATGCACTGAAATCCCTTCCTCAATCACTGAAATACCTTTCCCCAACACTGAAACACCTTCCCCACACACTGAAACCCATTCCCCACACATTGAAACCCTTCCCCACACACTGAAACACTTTCCCCACACACTGAAACACCTTCCCCACACACTGAAACCCCTTCCCCACACACTGAAACACCTTCCCCGCACACTGTAACCCCTTCCCCATACACTGAAACCCCTTCCGCACACACTGAAACACTTCCCCACACACTGAAACCCTTGCCCACACACTGAAACAATTCCCCACACACTGAAACCCTTCCCCACGCGCTGAAACATCTTCCCCACACACTGAAACCCCTTCCCCACACATTGAAACCCTTCCCCACACACTAAACACCTTCCGCACACATTGAAACCCCTTCCCCACACACTGAAACACCTTCCCCGCACATTGTAACCCCTTCCCCATACACAGAAACCCCTTCTGCACACACTGAAACACCTTCCCCACACACTGAAACCCATCCCCACACACACTGAAACACCATCGCCACACACTGAAACCCATTCCCTACACACTGAAACCCCTTCCCCACACACGGAATCCCTTCCCCACAAACTGAAACCATTCCCCACACACTGAAACCCATACCCACATACTGAAACGCCTTCCCCACACACTGAAACACATCCCCACACACTTAAACCCTTCCCCACACACTGAAACCCCTTCCCCACTCACTGAAAACCATCCCCACACATTGAAACCCATCCCCACACACTGAAACCCCTTCCCCACTCACTGAAACCCCTGCCCCACACACTGAAACACGTCCCCACACACGGAAACACCTTCCCCACACACTGAAACGCCTTCCCCACACACTGAAACTCCTTCCCCATACACTGAAACCCATCCCCACACATTGAAACCTATCCCCACACACTGAAACACCATCGCCACACACTGAAACCCATTCCCTACACACTGAAACCCCTTCCCCACACACGGAAACACTTCCACACAAACTGAAACCATTCTCCACACACTGAAACCCATACCCACAAACTGAAACACCTTCCCCACACACTGAAACCCATACCCACACACTGAAACACCTTGCCCACACACTGAAACCATTCCCCACACACTGAAACCCTTCCCCACAAACTGAAACACATCCCCACACAGTTAAACCCTTCCCCGCACACTGAAACCCCTTCCCCACTGACTGAAACACTTCCCCACACACTGAAAGACATCCCCACACAATTAAACCCTTCCCCACACACTGACACCCCTTCCCCACACACTGAAACCCTTCCCCACACACTGAAACACATCCCCACACACTGAAAACCTTCCCCACACACTGAAACAATTCCTCACACACTGAAACCCTTCCCCACACACTGAAACACCTTCCCATACACTGAAATCCCTTCCCCAATCACTGAAATACCTTCCCCCCACACTGAAACACCTTCCCCACACACTGAAACCCCTTCCCCACACATTGAAACCCATCCCCACACACTGAAACACCTTCCCCACACACTGAAACCCCTTCCCCACACACTGAAACACCTTCCCCACACACTGAAAAACCTTCCCCACACACTGAAACGCATTCCCCACACACTGACAGCCCTTACGCACACACTGAAACACATTCCCCACACACTGAAACACTTCCCCACACACTAAAACCCCTTCCCCACACACTGAAACCCATCCCCACACACTGAAACCCCATCCCCACACATTGAAACACCTTCCCCACAAACTGAAACCCTTCCCCACACACTGAAAACCTTCCCCACACACTGAAACACATCCCCACACACTGAAACACTTCCCCACTAACTGACATCCCTTCCCCACACACTAAAACGCCTTCCCCACACACTGAAACACATCCCCACACACTTAAACCCTTCCCCACTCACTGAAACCCCTTCCCCACTCACTGAAAACCATCCCCACACATTGAAACCCATCCCCACACACTGAAACCCCTTCCCCACTCACTGAAACCCCTGCCCCACACACTGAAACACTTCCCCACACACGGAAACACCTTCCCCACACACTGAAACGCCTTCCCCACACACTGAAACTCCTTCCCCATACACTGAAACCCATCCCCACACATTGAAACCCATCCCCACACACTGAAACCCCTTCCCCACTCAATGAAACCCCTTCCCCACACACTGAAACACTTCCCCACACACGGAAACACATCCCCACACACTGAAACCCTTCCCCACACACAGAAACAACTTCCCCATACACTGAAATCCCTTCCCCACTCACTGAAGTATCTTCCCCACACACTGAAACACATTCCCCACACACTGAAACACCTTCCCCACACATTGAAACCCTTCCCCACACACTGAAACACCTTACCTACACACTGAAACACCTTCCCCACACACTGAAACCCCTTCAGCACACTCTGAAACACCTTCCCCACACAGTGAAACCCATCCCCACACACACTGAAACAACTTCCCCACACACACTGAAACAACTTCCCCACACACTGAAACACCTTCCCCACACACTGTAACCCATCCCCACACACACTGAAACACCGTCCCCACACAATGAAACCGCTTCCCCGCACACTGAAACCATTCCCCATACACTGAACCCCCTTCCCCGCACACTGAAACCCCTTCCCCATACACTGAAACCCCTTCCGCACACACTGAAACACCTTCCCCATACACTGAAACTCATCCCCACACACACTGAAACACCTTCGGCACAAGGCTTCCACATGGGAACCGGACTTGTAATCCAGGGACCAGTGGGTCCACTCAGAAAGACAAAGAGTGTAGTGAGGTATTGGGGAAGGTAGCACTGTCACAGAGGACAGATGGGCACGGAGAAGGGTTAAAGTGCGTATACTTCAACGCAAGAAGCATCAGGAATAAGGTGAGTGAATTGAAGGCGTGGATGGGCACTTGGGACTACGATGTTGTGGCCATCACTGAAACGTGGATAGGTGAGGGTGAGGAATGGTTTTTGGAGGTACCTGGTTATAGATGTTTTCATAAGATTAGGAATGGTGGTAAAAGAGGTGGGGGGGTGGCATTGTTAGTTAGAAATAGTGTAACAACTGCTGAAAGAATTTTCGAGGAGGATCTGCCGACTGAGGCACTGTGGGTTGAGGTCAGGAACAGGAAAGGAGCAGTCACCTTGATGGGAGTTTTCTATAGGCCCCCCAATAGCAGCAGGGAGGTGGAAGAGCAGATTGGGAAACAGATTTTGGAAAGGAGCAGAAGTCACAGGGTAGTAATTATGGGGGATTTCAACTTCCCAAATATTGATTGGCAACTCTTTAGATCGAATAGTTTGGATGGGGTAGTGTTTGTGCAGTATGTCCAGGAAGCTTTTCTGACTCAGTATGTAGACTGCCCGACCAGAGGGGAGGCAATATTGGATTTGGTACTAGGTAATGAACCAGGGCAAGTGATAGAGCTGTTGGTGGGCGAGCACTTTGGAGATAGTGATCACAATTCTGTAGCATTCACTGTGGTAATGGAGAGGGATAGGTATGTGCAACAGGGCAAGGTTTACAATTGGGGGAAGGGTAGATATGATGCTGTCAGGCAGGAACTGAGGAGCATAAGTTGGGAGCATATGCTGGCAGGGAAGGGCACGGTCGAAATGTGGAACTTTTTCAAGGAGCAGATAGTAGGGGCCATTGATAAGCATGTCCCTGTCAGACAGGGAAGGGATGGTCATGTGAGGGAACCGTGGTTGACAAGAGAGGTTGAGAGTCTTGTTAGGAAGAAGAAGGATGCGTATATAAAGTTGAGGAAAAAGGGCACAGGCATAGCTCTGGAGGGATACAAGTTGGCCAGGAAGGATCTGAAGAAAGGGATTAGGAGAGCTAAGAGAGGGCATGAAAAATGCTTGGCGGGTAGGATAAAAGAAAACCCCAAGGCCTTTTACGCGTATGTCAGAAATGTGAGGATGACTAGGGGGACCATAGGTCCGGTCAAGGACAATAGCGGGAGACTGTGTGTTGAGCCGGAAGAGATAAGTGAGGTTTTGAATGAGTACTTCTCTTCGGTATTTACGAATGAGAAGGGGTGTATTACTGAAGAGGACGGTGGGAAGCAGACTGGTAAGCTCGAGGAAGTGCTCGTTAGGAGGGAAGATGTGTTGGGGTTTTTGAATAACTTGAAGATAGACAAGTCTCCCGGGCCTGACGGGGTATATCCAAGGATGTTATGGGAAGCAAGGGATGAAATTGCAGAGCCGCTGGCAATGATCTTTTCATCTTCTCTGCTGACGGGGGTGGTACCAGGTGATTGGAGGGTGGCAAATGTTGTGCCCCTGTTCAAGAAAGGGAATAGGAACAACCCTGGGAATTACAGGCCAGTTAGTCTTACTTCGGTGGTAGGCAAGTTGATGGAAAAGGTGCTGAGGGATAGGATTTCTGAGCATCTGGAAAGACACTGCTTGATTCGGGACAGTCAGCACGGTTTTGTGAGGGGTAGGTCTTGCCTCACAAGCCTGATTGAATTCTTTGAGCAGGTGACCAAGCAAGTGGATGAGGGTAAACCAGTGGATGTGGTGTACATGGATTTTAGTAAGGCATTTGATAAGGTCCCCCATGGTAGACTTATGGAGAAAGTCAGGAGGCATGGGATAGTGGGGAATGTGGCCAGTTGGATTAAGAATTGGCTAACTGATAGAAGGCAGAGAGTGGTCTTAGATGGTAAATACTCAGCCTGGAGCCCAGTTACCAGTGGCGTGCCGCAGGGATCAGTTCTGGGTCCTCTCCTGTTTGTGATTTTTATTAACGACTTGGATGAGGAAGTCGAAGGGTGGGTCAGTAAATTTGCAGATGATACAAAGGTTGGTGGAGTTGTGGATACCGAGGAGGGCTATTGTCGTCTGCAAAGGGACTTGGATAGGTTGCAGTGCTGGGCTGAAAAGTGGCAGATGGAGTTTAACCCTGAAAAGTGTGAGGTCGTCCATTTTGGAAGGACAAACATGAATGCAAAATACTGGGTTAACGGTAGGGTTCTTGGGCATGTGGAGGAGCAGAGAGACCTTGGGGTCTATGTGCATAGATCATTGAAAGTTGCAACTCAAGTGGATAGGGCTGTGAAGAAGGCATATGGGGTGTTAGCGTTCATTAGCAGAGGGATTGAATTTAAGAGCCGTGAGGTGATGATGCAGCTGTACAGGACCTTGGTAAGGCCTCATTTGGAGTACTGTGTGCAGTTCTGGTCGCCTCATTTTAGGAAGGATGTGGAAGCCTTGGAGAGGGTGCAGAGGAGATTTACCAGGATGTTGCCTGGAATGGAGAATAAGTCTTACGAGGAAAGGCTGAACATTCTAGGCCTCTTCTCATTAGAAAGGAGAAGGATGAGGGGTGACATGATAGAGGTTTATAAGATGATCAGGGGAATAGATAGGGTAGACAGTCAGAAACTTTTTCCCCGGGTGGAGCAAAGCGTTACAAGGGGTCATAAATTTAAGGTGAAGGGTGGGAGATATAAGGGGGATGTCAGGGGAAGGTTCTTTACCCAGAGAGTGGTCGAGGCATGGAATGCCTTGCCCGGGGAAGTTGTTGAGTCAGAAACTTTAGGGACTTTCAAAAGGCTTTTGGATAGGTATATGGATAAAGGAGAATGATGGGGTATAGATTAAATTGTCCTTGACAGAGGACAAAGGATCGGCACAACATTGTGGGCCGAAGGGCCTGTTCTGTGCTGTATGTTCTATGTTCTAAACTGAAACCCATTCCCTACACACTGAAACCCCTGCCCCACACACTGAAACCCTTCCCCACACACTGAAACTCTTCCCCACACACAGAAATCCTTCCCCAGACACTGAAACCCATACCCACAAACTGAAACACCTTCCCCACACACTGAAACCCATACCCACACACTGAAACACCTTGCCCACACACTGAAACCATTCCCCAAACACTGAAACCCTACCCCACACACTTAAACCCTTCCCCACACACTTAAACCCTTCCCCACACAATGAAACACATCCCCACATACTGAAACACCATCGCCACACACTGAAACCCATTCCCTACTCACTGAAACCACTTCCCCACACACTGACACCGTTCCCCACACACTGAAACCCTTCCCCACACACTGAAACCCATGCCAACAAACTGAAACACCTTCCCCACACACTGAAACCTCTTCCCCACACACTGAAAGCTCTGCCCCACAGACTGAAACCCTTCCCCACACACTGAAACCTCTTCCCCACACACTGAAACCCCTTCCCCACGCACTGCAAAGACTTCCACAAACACTGAAACCTCTTCGCCACACACTGAAACCTCTTCCCCACACAGTGAAACCTCTTCCCCCCACACTGAAACTCCTTCCCCACGCACTGAATCATCTTCCACACAAACAGAAACATCTTCCCCTCACACTGAAACCTCTTCCCCACACGCTGAAACATCTTCCACACGCACTCAAACGCATCCCCACACACTGAAACCCCTTCCACACACACTGAAACCTCTTCCACACACACTGAAGCCCCTTCCCCACACACTGAAACCCCTTCCCCAAACACTGAAACCCCTTCCACACACACTGAAACCCCTTCCCTGCACACTGAAACCTCTTCCCCACACACTGAAACCTCTTCCACACACACTGAAACCCCTTCCCCACACACTGAAACCCCTTCCCCAAACACTGAAACCCCTTCCACACACAATGAAACCCCTTCCCCGCACACTGAATCCTCTTCCCCACACACTGAAACCCCTTCCCCACTCACTGAAACCCATTCCCCACACACGGAAACACTTCCCCACACACTGAAACACATCCCCACGCACTGAAACCCTTCCCCACACACTGAAACCCCTTCCCCACACACTGAAACACTTCCCCACACACTGAAACACATCCCCACACACTGAGACCCTTCCCCACAAACTGAAACACTTCTCCACACACTGAAACCATTCCCCACACACTGAAACACCTTCCCATACACTGAAATCCCTTCCCCACTCACTGAAATACCTTCCCCACACACTGAAACAACTTCCCCACACACTGAAACCCCTTCCCCACTCTTTGAACCCCTTCCCCACACACTGAAACACCTTCCCCAGACACTGAAACTCCTTCCCCACACACTGAAACCCCTTCCCCACACACTGAAACACCTTCCCCACTCACTGAAACGCATTCCCCACACACTGACACCCCTTCCGCACACACTGAAACACATTCCCCACACACTGAAACCCTTCCCCACTCACTGAAACCCTTCCCCACACACTGAAACCCATCCCCACACACTGAAACACAATCCCCACACACTGAAACACAATCCCCACACACTGAAACCCTTCCCCACACCCTGAAACACATTCCCACACACTGAAACCCTTCCCCACAAATTGAAAACCCTTCCCCAAACACTGATACAACTTCCCCACACACTGAAACACCCTCCTTTCAAACTGAAACCACTTCTCCACGCACTGAAACCCTTCCCCACGCACCGAAACACATTCCCCATACACTGAAACCCATCCCCACACATTGAAACCCATCCACACACACTGAAACCCCTTCCCCACTCACTGAAACCACTTCCCCACACACTGAAACACTTCCCCACACACGGAAACACATCCCCACACACTGAAACTCTTCCCCACACACTGAAACACTTCCCCACACACAGAAACACCTTCCCCATACACTGAAATCCCTTCCCCACTCACTGAAATATCTTCCCCACATACTGAAACACATTCCCCACACACTGAAACACCTTCCACACACATTGAAACCCTTCCCCACACAATGAAACACCTTCCCCACAAACTGAAACAACTTCTCCACACACTGAAACCCCTTCCCCACAAACTGAAACACCTTCCCCACACACTGAAACCCCTTCCGCACACTCTGAAAAACCTTCCCCACACACTGAATCCCATCCCCACACACACTGAAACAACTTCCCCACACACTGAATCACCTTCCCCACACACTGAAACCCATCCCCACACACACTGAAACACCGTCCCCACACAATGAAACCTCTTCCCCGCACACTGAAGCCCATTCCCCATACACTGAACCCCCTTCCCCGCACACTGTAACCCCTTCCCCCTGCACTGAAACCCCTTCCGCACACACTGAAACACCTTCCCCACACACTGAAACCCATCCCCACACACACTGAAACACCTTCGCCACACACTGAAACCCATTCCCTACACACTGAAACCCCTTCCCCACACACTGAAACCCTTCCCCACACACTGAAACCATTCCCCACACCCTGAAACCCATACCCACAAACTGAAACACCTTCCCCACACACTGAAACCCATAGCCACACACTGAAACACCTTGCCCACACACTGAAACACCTTGCCCACACACTGAAACCATTCCCCACACACTTAAACCCTTCCCAACACACTGAAACACATCCCCACACAGTTAAACTCTTCCCCATACACTGAAACCCCTTCCCCACTCACTGCAACACTTCCCCACACACTGAACCACATCCCCACACACGTAAACCCTTCTCCACACACTGAAACCCCTTCCCCATACACTGAAACCCTTCCCCACACACTGAAACACATCCCCACACACTGAAAACCTTCCCCACACACTGAAACACTTTCCCACACACTGAAACCCTTCCCCACACACTGAAACACCTTCCCATGCACTGAAATCCCTTCCTCAATCACTGAAATACCTTTCCCCAACACTGAAACACCTTCCCCACACACTGAAACCCATTCCCCACACATTGAAACCCTTCCCCACACACTGAAACACTTTCCCCACACACTGAAACACCTTCCCCACACACTGAAACCCCTTCCCCACACACTGAAACACCTTCCCCGCACACTGTAACCCCTTCCCCATACACTGAAACCCCTTCCGCACACACTGGAGCTCTTCCCCACACACTGAAACCCTTGCCCACACACTGAAACAATTCCCCACACACTGAAACCCTTCCCCACGCGCTGAAACATCTTCCCCACACACTGAAACCCCTTCCCCACACATTGAAACCCTTCCCCACACACTAAACACCTTCCGCACACATTGAAACCCCTTCCCCACACACTGAAACACCTTCCCCGCACATTGTAACCCCTTCCCCATACACAGAAACCCCTGCTGCACACACTGAAACACCTTCCCCACACACTGAAACCCATCCCCACACACACTGAAACACCATCGCCACACACTGAAACCCATTCCCTACACACTGAAACCCCTTCCCCACACACGGAATCCCTTCCCCACAAACTGAAACCATTCCCCACACACTGAAACCCATACCCACATACTGAAACGCCTTCCCCACACACTGAAACACATCCCCACACACTTAAACCCTTCCCCACACACTGAAACCCCTTCCCCACTCACTGAAAACCATCCCCACACATTGAAACCCATCCCCACACACTGAAACCCCTTCCCCACTCACTGAAACCCCTGCCCCACACACTGAAACACGTCCCCACACACGGAAACACCTTCCCCACACACTGAAACGCCTTCCCCACTCACTGAAACTCCTTCCCCATACACTGAAACCCATCCCCACACATTGAAACCCATCCCCACACACTGAAACACCATCGCCACACACTGAAACCCATTCCCTACACACTGAAACCCCTTCCCCACACACGGAAACCCTTCCCCACAAACTGAAACCATTCTCCACACACTGAAACCCATACCCACAAACTGAAACACCTTCCCCACACACTGAAACCCATACCCACACACTGAAACACCTTGCCCACACACTGAAACCATTCCCCACACACTGAAACCCTTCCCCACAAACTGAAACACATCCCCACACAGTTAAACCCTTCCCCACACACTGAAACCCCTTCCCCACTGACTGAAACACTTCCCCACACACTGAAAGACATCCCCACACAATTAAACCCTTCCCCACACACTGACACCCCTTCCCCACACACTGAAACCCTTCCCCACACACTGAAACACATCCCCACACACTGAAAACCTTCCCCACACACTGAAACAATTCCTCACACACTGAAACCCTTCCCCACACACTGAAACACCTTCCCATACACTGAAATCCCTTCCCCAATCACTGAAATACCTTCCCCCGACACTGAAACACCTTCCCCACACACTGAAACCCCTTCCCTACACATTGAAACCCATCCCCACACACTGAAACACCTTCCCCACACACTGAAACCCCTTCCCCACACACTGAAACACCTTCCCCACACACTGAAAAACCTTCCCCACACACTGAAACGCATTCCCCACACACTGACAGCCCTTACGCACACACTGAAACACATTCCCCACACACTGAAACACTTCCCCACACACTAAAACCCCTTCCCCACACACTGAAACCCATCCCCACACACTGAAACCCCATCCCCACACATTGAAACACCTTCCCCACAAACTGAAACCCTTCCCCACACACTGAAAACCTTCCCCACACACTGAAACACATCCCCACACACTGAAACACTTCCCCACTAACTGACATCCCTTCCCCACACACTGAAACGCCTTCCCCACACACTGAAACACATCCCCACACACTTAAACCCTTCCCCACACACTGAAACCCCTTCCCCACTCACTGAAAACCATCCCCACACATTGAAACCCATCCCCACACACTGAAACCCCTTCCCCACTCACTGAAACCCCTGCCCCACACACTGAAACACTTCCCCACACACGGAAACACCTTCCCCACACACTGAAACGCCTTCCCCACACACTGAAACTCCTTCCCCATACACTGAAACCCATCCCCACACATTGAAACCCATCCCCACACACTGAAACCCCTTCCCCACTCAATGAAACCCCTTCCCCACACACTGAAACACTTCCCCACACACAGAAACAACTTCCCCATACACTGAAATCCCTTCCCCACTCACTGAAGTATCTTCCCCACACACTGAAACACATTCCCCACACACTGAAACACCTTCCCCACACATTGAAACCCTTCCCCACACACTGAAACACCTTACCTACACACTGAAACACCTTCCCCACACACTGAAACCCCTTCAGCACACTCTGAAACACCTTCCCCACACACTGAAACCCATCCCCACACACACTGAAACAACTTCCCCACACACACTGAAACAACTTCCCCACACACTGAAACACCTTCCCCACACACTGAAACCCATCCCCACACACACTGAAACACCGTCCCCTCACAATGAAACCCCTTCCCCGCACACTGAAACCATTCCCCATACACTGAACCCCCTTCCCCGCACACTGAAACCCCTTCCCCATACACTGAAACCCCTTCCGCACACACTGAAACACCTTCCCCATACACTGAAACTCATCCCCACACACACTGAAACACCTTCGGCACAAACTGAAACCCATTCCCTACACACTGAAACCCCTGCCCCACACACTGAAACCCTTCCCCACACACTGAAACTCTTCCCCACACACAGAAATCCTTCCCCAGACACTGAAACCCATACCCACAAACTGAAACACCTTCCCCACACACTGAAACCCATACCCACACACTGAAACACCTTGCCCACACACTGAAACCATTCCCCAAACACTGAAACCCTACCCCACACACTTAAACCCTTCCCCACACACTTAAACCCTTCCCCACACAATGAAACACATCCCCACATACTGAAACACCATCGCCACACACTGAAACCCATTCCCTACTCACTGAAACCACTTCCCCACACACTGACACCCTTCCCCACACACTGAAACCCTTCCCCACACACTGAAACCCATGCCAACAAACTGAAACACCTTCCCCACACACTGAAACCTCTTCCCCACACACTGAAAGCTCTGCCCCACAGACTGAAACCCTTCCCCACACACTGAAACCTCTTCCCCACACACTGAAACCCCTTCCCCACGCACTGCAAAGACTTCCACAAACACTGAAACCTCTTCGCCACACACTGAAACCTCTTCCCCACACAGTGAAACCTCTTCCCCCCACACTGAAACTCCTTCCCCACGCACTGAATCATCTTCCACACAAACAGAAACATCTTCCCCTCACACTGAAACCTCTTCCCCACACGCTGAAACATCTTCCACACGCACTCAAACGCACCCCCACACACTGAAACCCCTTCCACACACACTGAAACCTCTTCCACACACACTGAAGCCCCTTCCCCACACACTGAAACCCCTTCCCCAAACACTGAAACCCCTTCCACACACACTGAAACCCCTTCCCTGCACACTGAAACCTCTTCCCCACACACTGAAACCTCTTCCACACACACTGAAACCCCTTCCCCACACACTGAAACCCCTTCCCCAAACACTGAAACCCCTTCCACACACAATGAAACCCCTTCCCCGCACACTGAATCCTCTTCCCCACACACTGAAACCCCTTCCCCACACACTGAAACCCCTTCCCCACACACTGAAACCCCTTCCCCACACACTGAAACCCATCCCACACACTGAAACCTCTTCCAAACACACTGAAACCTTTCCCTACAGACTGAAACCCTTCCCCACACACTGATAATTCTTCCCCACACACTGAAACACCTTCCCCATACACAGAAAGACATCCACACACTCTGAAACATCTTCCCCACACACTGAAACCCCGTCCCCACACACTGAAACATCTTCTCCAAACACTGAAACCCCTTCCACAAACACTGAAACCTCTTCCCCACACACTGAAACCTCTTCCCCACACAGTGAAACCTCTTACCCTCACACTGAAACTCCTTCCCCACGCACTGAATCATCTTCCACACACACTGAAACACTTCCCCACACACTGAAACCCTTCCCCACGCGCTGAAACACCTTCCGCACACACTGAAACCCCTTCCACACACATTGAAACCCTTCCCCACACACTGAAACACCTTCCCCACACACTGAAACACCTTCCCCACACACTGAAACCCCTTCCCCACACACTGAAACACCTTCCCCAAACACTGAAACGCATTCCCCACACACTGACACCCCTTCCGCACACACTGAAACACATTCCCCACACACTGAAACCCTTCCCCACACACTGAAACCACTTCCACACACTGAAACCCATCCCCACACACTGAAACACAATCCCCACACACAGAAACACAATCCCCACACACTGAAACCCTTCCCCACACCCTGAAACACATCCCCACACACTGAAACCCTTCCCAACAAACTGAAACCCCTTCTCCAAACACTGAAACACCTTCCCCACACACTGAAACACCCTCGCCACACACTGAAACCCTTCCCCACACACTGAAACACTTCCCCACACACTGAAACCCTTCCCCACACACTGAAACACATTCCCATACACTGAAATCCCTTCCCCACTCACTGAAGTACCTTCCCCACACACTGAAACACCTTCCCCACAGACTGAAACCCCTTCCCCACACATTGAAACCCTTCCCCACACACTGAAACACCTTCCCCACACACTGAAACACCTTCCCCACACACTGAAACCCCTTCCCCACACACTGAAACACCTTCCCCACACACTGAAACCCATCCCCACACACACTGATACACCATCCCCACACAATGAAACCCCTTCCCCGCACACTGAAACCCATTCCCCATACACTGAACCCCCTTCCCCGAACACTGAAACCCCTTCCCCATACACTGAAACCCCTTCCGCACACACTGAAACACCTTCCCCATACACTGAAACCCATCCCCACACACACTGAAACACCTTCGCCACACACTGAAACCCATTCCCTGCACACTGAAACCCCTGCCCCACACACTGAAACCCTTCCCCACACACTGAAATCCTTCCCCACACACTGAAACCCATACCCACAAACTGAAACACCTTCCCGACACACTGAAACCCATACCCACACACTGAAACACATTGCCCACACACTGAAACCATTCCCCACACACTGAAACCCTACCCCACACACTGAAACACATCCCCACCCACTTAAACCCTTCCCCACACAATGGAACACATCCCCAGATACTGAAACACCTTCGCCACACACTGAAACCCATTCCCTACTCACTGAAACCACTTCCCCACACACTGACACCCTTCCCCACACACTGAAACCCTTCCCCACACACTGAAACCCATGCCAACAAACTGAAACACCTTCCCCACACACTGAAACCTCTTCCCCACACACTGAAAGCTCTGCCCCACAGACTGAAACCCTTCCCCACACACTGAAACCTCTTCCCCACACACTGAAACCCCTTCCCCACGCACTGAAAACACTTCCACAAACACTGAAACCTCTTCGCCACACACTGAAACCTCTTCCCCACACAGTGAAACCTCTTCCCCTCACACTGAAACTCCTTCCCCACACATTGAAACCCTTCCCCACACACTGAAACACCTTCCCCACAAACTGAAACACCTTCCCCACACACTGAAACCCATACCCACACACTGAAACACCTTGCCCACACACTGAAACCATTCCCCAAACACGGAAACCATTCCCCACACACTGAAACACATCCCCACACAGTTAAACCCTTCCCCACTCACTGAAACCCCTTCCCCACTCACTGAAACACTTCCCCACACACTGAAACACATCCCCACACACTTAAACCCTTCCCCACACACTGAAACCCCTTCCCCACACACTGAAACACATCCCCACACACTGAAAACCTTCCCCACACTGAAACACTTCCTCACACACTGAAACCCTTCCCCACACACTGAAACACCTTCCCATACACTGACATCCCTTCCCCAATCACTGAAATACCTTCCCCCCACACTGAAACACCTTCCCCACACACTGAAACCCCTTCCCCACACATTGAAACCCATCCCCACACACTGAAACACCTTCCCCACACACTGAAACCCCTTCCCCACACACTGAAACACCTTCCCCACACTCTGAAAAACCTTCCCCATACAATGAAACGCATTCCCCACACACTGACAGCCCTTACGCACACACTGAAACACATTCCCCACACACTGAAACACTTCCCCACACACTGAAACCCCTTCCCCACACACTGAAACCCATCCCCACGCACTGAAACCCCATCCCCACACAATGAAACACCTTCCCCACACACTGAAACCCTTTCCCACTCACTGAAAACCTTCCCCACACACTGAAACACATCCCCACGCACTGAAACAGTTCACCACTAACTGAAATCCCTTCCCCACACACTGAAACGCCTTCCCCACACACTGAAACACATCCCCACACACTTAAACCCTTCCCCACACACTGAAACCCCTTCCCCACTCACTGAAAACCATCCCCACACATTGAAACCCATCCCCACACACTGAAACCCCTTCCCCACTCACTGAAACCCCTGCCCCACACACATGAAACATGTCCCCACACACGGAAACACCTTCCCCACACACTGAAGCGCCTTCCCCACACACTGAAACTCCTTCCCCATACACTGAAACCCATCCCCACAAATTGAAACCCATCCCCACACACTGAAACACCATCGCCACACACTGAAACCCATTCCCTACACACTGAAACCCCTTCCGCACACACGGAAGCCCTTCCCCACAAACTGAAACCATTCCCCACACACTGAAACCCATACCCACAAACTGAAACACCTTCCCCACACACTGAAACCCATACCCACACACTGAAACACCTTGACCACACACTGAAACCATTCCCCACACACTGAAACCCTTCCCCACACACTGAAACACATCCCCACACAGTTAAACCCTTCCCCACACACTGAAACCCCTTCCCCACTGACTGAAACACTTCCCCACACACTGAAACACATCCCCACACACTTAAACCCTTCCCCACACACTGACACCCCTTCCCCACACACTGAAACCCTTCCCCACACACTGAAACACATCCCCACTCACTGAAACCCTTCCCCACACACTGAAACACTTCCTCACACACTGAAACCCTTCCCCACACACTGAAACACCTTCCCATACACGGAAATCCCTTCCCCAATCACTGAAATACCTTCCCCCCACACTGAAACACCTTCCCCACACACTGAAACCCCTTCCCTACACATTGAAACCCATCCCCACACACTGAAACACCTTCCCCACACACTGAAACCCCTTCCCCACACACTGAAACACCTTCCCCACACACTGAAAAACCTTCCCCACACACTGAAACGCATTCCCCACACACTGACAGCCCTTACGCACACACTGAAACACATTCCCCACACACTGAAACACTTCCCCACACACTGAAACCCCTTCCCCACACACTGAAACCCATCCCCACACACTGAAACCCCATCCCCACACACTGAAACACCTTCCCCACAAACTGAAACCCTTCCCCACACACTGAAAACCTTCCCCACACACTGAAACACATCCCCACACACTGAAACACTTCCCCACTAACTGAAATCCCTTCCCCACACACTGAAACGCCTTCCCCACACACTGAAACACATCCCCACACACTTAAACCCTTCCCCACACACTGAAACCCCTTCCCCACTCACTGAAAACCATCCGCACACATTGAAACCCATCCCCACACACTGAAACCCCTTCCCCACTCACTGAAACCCCTGCCCCACACACTGAAACACTTCCCCACACACGGAAACACCTTCCCCACACACTGGAACGCCTTCCCCACACACTGCAACTCCTTCCCCATACACTGAAACCCATCCCCACACATTGAAACCCATCCCCACACACTGAAACCCCTTCCCCACTCAATGAAACCCCTTCCCCACACACTGAAACACTTCCCCACACACGGAAACACATCCCCACACACTGAAACCCTTCCCCACACACAGAAACACCTTCCCCATACACTGAAATCCCTTCCCCACTCACTGAAATATCTTCCCCACACACTGAAACACATTCCCCACACACTGAAACACCTTCCCCACACATTGAAACCCTTCCCCACACACTGAAACACCTTACCCACACACTGAAACACCTTCCCCACACACTGAAACCCCTTCAGCACACTCTGAAACACCTTCCCCACACACTGAAACCCATCCCCACACACACTGAAACCCATCCCCACACACACTGAAACAACTTCCCCACACACTGAAACACCTTCCCCACACACTGAAACCCATCCCCACACACACTGAAACACCGTCCCCACACAATGAAACCCCTTCCCCGCACACTGAAACCCATTCCCCATACACTGAACCCCATTCCCCGCACACTGAAACCCCTTCCCCATACACTGAAACCCCTTCCGCACACACTGAAACACCTTCCCCATACACTGAAACCCATCCCCACACACACTGAAACACCTTCGCCACACACTGAAACCCATTCCCTACACACTGAAACCCCTGCCCCACACACTGAAACCCTTCCCCACACACTGAAAACCTTCCCCACACACTGAAATCCTTCCCCACACATTGAAACCCATACCCACAAACTGAAACACCTTCCCCACACACTGAAACCCATACCCACACACTGAAACACCTTGCCCACACACTGAAACCATTCCCCACACACTGAAACCCTACCCCACACACTGAAACCCTTCCCCACACACTTAAACCCTTCCCCACACAATGAAACACATCCCCACATACTGAAACACCTTCGCCACACACTGAAACCCATTCCCTACTCACTGAAACCACTTCCCCACTCACTGACACCCTTCCCCACACACTGAAACCCTTCCACACACACTGAAACCCATGCCCACAAACTGAAACACCTTCCCCACACACTGAAACCTCTTCCCCACACACTGAAAGCTCTGCCCCACAGACTGAAACCCTTCCCCACACACTGAAACCTCTTCCCCACACACTGAAACCCTTTCCCCACGCACTGCAAACACTTCCACAAACACTGAAACCTCTTCGCCACACACTGAAACCTCTTCCCCACACAGTGAAACCTCTTCCCCTCACACTGAAACTCCTTCCCCACGCACTGAATCATCTTCCACACACACTGAAACATCTTCCCCTCACACTGAAACCTCTTCCCCACACGCTGAAACATCTTCCACACGCACTCAAACGCATCCCCACACACTGAAACCCCTTGCACACACACTGAAACACCTTCCCCACACACTGAAACCCCTTCCCCAAACACTGAAACCCCTTCCACACACACTGAAACCCCTTCCCTGCACACTGAAACCTCTTCCCCACACACTGAAACCTCTTCCACACACACTGAAACCCCTTCCCCACACACTGAAACCCCTTCCCCAAACACTGAAACCCCTTCCACACACACTGAAACCCCTTCCCCGCACACTGAATCATCTTCCCCACACACTGAAACCCCTTCCCCACACACTGAAACCCATCCCCACAGTCTGAAACCCCTTCCCCACACACTTAAACCCATCCCACACACTGAAACCTCTTCCAAACACACTGAAACCTTTCCCTACAGACTGAAACCCTTCCACACACACTGAAAATTCTTCCCCACTCACTGAAACACCTTCCCCATACACAGAAAGACATCCACACACTCTGAAACATCTTCCCCACACACTGAAACCCCGTCCCCACACACTGAAACATCTTCCCCAAACACTGAAACCCCTTCCACAAACACTGAAACCTCTTCCCCACACACTGAAACCTCTTCCCCACACAGTGAAACCTCTTCCCCTCACACTGAAACTCCTTCCCCACGCACTGAATCATCTTCCACACACACTCAAACACTTCCCCACACAAAGAAACCCTTCCCCACACACTGAAACACTTCCCCACACACTGAAACCCTTCCCCACGCGCTGAAACACCTTCCCCACACTCTGAAACCCCTTCCCCACACATTGAAACCCGTCCCCACACACTGAAACACCTTCCCCACACACTGAAACACCTTCCCCACACACTGAAACACCTTCCCCACACACTGAAACACCTTCCCCAAACACTGAAACGCATTCCCCACACACTGACACCCCTTCCGCACACACTGAAACACATTCCCCACACACTGAAACACATCCCCACACACTGAAACCACTTCCACACACTGAAACCCATCCCCACACACTGAAACACAATCCCCACACATAGAAACACAATCCCCACACACTGAAAACCTTCCCCACGCCCTGAAACACATCCCCACACACTGAAACCCTTCCCAACAAACTGAAACCCCTTCCCCAAACACTGAAACACCTTCCCCACACACTGAAACACCCTCCCCACACACGGAAACCCTTCCCCACACACTGAAACATTTCCCCACACACTGAAACCCTTCCCCACACACTGAAACACCTTCCCATACACTGAAATCCCTTCCCCACTCACTGAAGTACCTTCCCCACACACTGAAACACCTTCCCCACAGACTGAAACCCCTTCCCCACACATTGAAACCCTTCCCCACACACTGAAACACCTTCCCCACACACTGAAACACCTTCCCCACACACTGAAACCCCTTACCCACACACTGAAACACCTTCCCCACACACTGAAACACCTTCCCCAAACAGTGAAACGCATTCCCCACACACTGACACCCCTTCCGCACACACTGAAACACATTCCCCACACACTGAAACCCATTCCCCACACACTGAAACCACTTCCAAACACTGAAACCCATCCCCACACACTGAAACACAATCCCCACACACAGAAACACAATCCCCACACACTGAAACCCTTCCCCACACCCTGAAACACATCGCCACACACTGAAACCCTTCCCCACAAACTGAAACCGCTTCCCCAAACACTGAAACACCTTCCCCTCACACTGAAACACCCTCCCCATACACTGAAAACACTTCTCCACGCACTGAAACCCTTCCCCACACACTGAAACACATTCCCCATACACTGAAACCCATCCCCACACACTGAAACCCATCCCCACACACTGAAACCCCTTCCCCACTCACTGAAACCCCTTCCCCACACACTGAAACACTTCCCCACACACGGAAACACTTCCCCACACATTAAAACCCTTCCCCACACACTGAAACACTTCCCCACACACAGAAACACCTTCCCCATAATCTGAAATCCCTTCCCCTCTCACTGAAATATCTTCCCCACACACTGAAACACATTCCCCACACACTGAAACACCTTCCCCACACATTGAAACCCTTCCCCACACACTGAAACACATTCCCCACACACTGAAACAACTTCTCCACACACTGAAACCCCTTCCACACACATTGAAACACCTTCCCCACACACTGAAACCCCTTCCGCACACTCTGAAACACCTTCCCCACACACTGAAAACCATCCCCACACACACTGAAACAACTTCCCCAGACACTGAATCACCTTCCCCACACACTGAAACCCATCCCCACACACACTGAAACACCGTCCCCACACAATGAAACCCCTTCCCCGCACACTGAAACCCATTCCCCATACACTGAACCCCCTTCCCTGCACACTGCAACCCATTCCCCATACACTGAATCCCCTTCCGCACACACTGAAACACCTTCCCCACACACTGAAACACAATCCCCACACACAGAAACACAATCCCCACACACTGAAACCCTTCCCCACACCCTGAAACACATCCCCACACACTGAAACCCTTCCCCACAAACTGAAACCCCTTCCCCAAACACTGAAACACCTTCCCCAAACACACTGAAACACCTTCCCCACACACTGAAACCAATCCCCACACACACTGAAACACCTTCGCCACACACTGAAATCCCTTCCCCACACACTGAAACCCTTCCCCACACACTGAAACCATTCCCCACACACTGAAACCCAAACCCACAAACTGAAACACCTTCCCCACACACTGAAACCCATACCCACACACTGAAACACCTTGCCCACACACTGAAACCATTCCCCACACAATGAAACCCTTCCCCACACACTGAAGCACATCCCCACACAGTTAAACCCTTCCCCACACACTGAAACCCCTTCCCCACTCACTGAAACACTTCCCCACACACTGAAACACATCCCCACACACGTAAACCCTTCTCCACACACTGAAACCCCTTCCCCACACACTGAAACCATTCCCCACACACTGAAACCCATCCCCACACTTTGAAACACAATCCCCACACACAGAAACACAATCCCCACACACTGAAAACCTTCCCCACACCCTGAAACACATCCCCACACACTGAAACCCTTCCCAACAAACTGAACCCCCTTCCCCAAACACTGAAACACCTTCCCCACACACTGAAACACCCTCCCCACACACGGAAACCCTTCCCCACACACTGAAACACTTCCCCACACACTGAAACCCTTCCCCACACACTGAAACACCTTCCCATACACTGAAATCCCTTCCCCACTCACTGAAGTACCTTCCCCACACACTGAAACACCTTCCCCACAGACTGAAACCCCTTCCCCACACATTGAAACCCTTCCCCACACACTGAAACGCCTTCCCCACACACTGAAACACCTTCCCCACACACTGAAACCCCTTACCCACACACTGAAACACCTTCCCCACACACTGAAACACCTTCCCCAAACAGTGAAACGCATTCCCCACACACTGACACCCCTTCCGCACACACTGAAACACATTCCCCACACACTGAAACCCTTCCCCACACACTGAAACCACTTCCAAACACTGAAACCCATCCCCACACACTGAAACACAATCCCCACACACAGGAACACAATCCCCACACACTGAAACCCTTCCCCACACCCTGAAACACATCGCCACACACTGAAACCCTTCCCCACAAACTGAAACCCCTTCCCCAAACACTGAAACACCTTCCCCTCACACTGAAACACCCTCCCCATACACTGAAAACACTTCTCCACGCACTGAAACCCTTCCCCACACACTGAAACACATTCCCCATACACTGAAACCCATCCGCACACACTGAAACCCATCCCCACACACTGAAACCCCTTCCCCACTCACTGAAACCCCTTCCCCACACACTGAAACACTTCCCCACACACGGAAACACATCCCCACACATTGAAACCCTTCCCCACACACTGAAACACTTCCCCACACACAGAAACACCTTCCCCATAATCTGAAATCCCTTCCCCTCTCACTGAAATATCTTCCCCACACACTGAAACACATTCCCCACACACTGAAACACCTTCCCCACACATTGAAACCCTTCCCCACACACTGAAACACCTTCCCCACACACTGAAACAACTTCTCCACACACTGAAACCCCTTCCACACACACTGAAACACCTTCCCCACACACTGAAACCCCTTCCGCACACTCTGAAACACCTTCCCCACACACTGAAAACCATCCCCACACACACTGAAACAACTACCCCAGACACTGAATCACCTTCCCCACACACTGAAACCCATCCCCACACACACTGAAACACCGTCCCCACACAATGAAACCCCTTCCCCGCACACTGAAACCCATTCCCCATACACTGAACCCCCTTCCCTGCACACTGCAACCCATTCCCCATACACTGAATCCCCTTCCGCACACACTGAAACACCTTCCCCACACACTGAAACACAATCCCCACACACAGAAACACAATCCCCACACACTAAAACCCTTCCCCACACCCTGAAACACATCCCCACACACTGAAACCCTTCCCCACAAACTGAAACCCCTTCCCCAAACACTGAAACACCTTCCCCACACACACTGAAACACCTTCCCCACACACTGAAACCAATCCCCACACACACTGAAACACCTTCGCCACACACTGAAATCCCTTCCCCACACACAGAAACCCTTTCCCACACACTGAAACCATTCCCCACACACTGAAACCCATACCCACAAACTGAAACACCTTCCCCACACACTGAAACCCATACCCACACACTGAAACACCTTGCCCACACACTGAAACCATTCCCCACACAATGAAACCCTTCCCCACACACTGAAGCACATCCCCACACAGTTAAACCCTTCCCCACACACTGAAACCCCTTCCCCACTCACTGAAACACTTCCCCACACACTGAAACACATCCCCACACACGTAAACCCTTCTCCACACACTGAAACCCCTTCCCCACACACTGAAACCATTCCCCACACACTGAAACACATCCCCACACACTGAAAACCTTCCCCACACACTGAAACACTTCCCCACACACTGAAACCCTTCCCCACTCACTGAAACACTTTCCCATACACTGAAATCCCTTCCCCAATCACTGAAATACCTTCCCCCAACACTGACACACCTTCCCCACACACTGAAACCCCTTCCCCACACATTGAAACCCTTCCCCACACACTGAAACACCTTCCCCACACACTGAAACACATTCCCCACACACTGAAACATCTTCCCCGCACACTGTAACACCTTCCCCAAACACTGAAACGCATTCCCCACACACTGACACCCCTTCCACACACACTGAAACACATTCCCCACACACTGAAACCCTTCCCCACACACCGAAACCACTTCCACACACTGAAACCCATCCCCACACACTGAAACACAATCCCCACACACAGAAACACAATCCCCACACACTGAAACCCTTCCCCACACCCTGAAACACATCCCCACACACTGAAACCCTTCCCAACAAACTGAAACCCCTTCCCCAAACACTGAAACACCTTCCCCACACACTGAAACACCCTCCCCGCACACTGAAACCCTTCCCCACACACTGAAACACTTCCCCACACACTGAAACCCTTCCCCACACACTGAAACACATTCCCATACACTGAACTCCCTTCCCCACTCACTGAAGTACCTTCCCCACACACTGAAACACCTTCCCCACAGACTGAAACCCCTTCCCCACACATTGAAACCCTTCCCCACACACTGAAACACCTTCCCCACACACTGAAACACCTTCCCCACAAACTGAAACCCCTTACCCACACACTGAAACACCTTCCCCACACACTGAAACACCTTCCCCAAACAGTGAAACGCATTCCCCACACACTGACACCCCTTCCGCACACACTGATACACATTCCCCACACACTGAAACCCTTCCCCACACACTGAAACCACTTCCAAACACTGAAACCCATCCCCACACACTGAAACACAATCCCCACACACAGAAACACAATCCCCACACACTGAAACCCTTCCCCACACCCTGAAACACATCGCCACACACTGAAACCCTTCCCCACAAACTGAAACCCCTTCCCCAAACACTGAAACACCTTCCCCACACACTGAAACACCCTCCCCACACACTGAAACCACTTCTCCACGCACTGAAACCCTTCCCCACACACTGAAACACATTCCCCATACACTGAAACCCATCCCCACACACTGAAACCCATCCCCACACACTGAAACCCCTTCCCCACTCACTGAAACCCCTTCCCCACACACTGAAACACTTCCCCACACACGGAAACACATCCCCACACATTGAAACCCTTCCCCACACACTGAAACACTTCCCCACACACAGAAACACCTTCCCCATACACTGAAATCCCTTCCCCTCTCACTGAAATATCTTCCCCACACACTGAAACACATTCCCCACACACTGAAACACCTTCCCCACACATTAAAACCCTTCCCCACACACTGAAACACCTTCCCCACACACTGAAACAACTTCTCCACACACTGAAACCCCTTCCACACACACTGAAACACCTTCCCCACACACTGAAACCCCTTCCGCACACTCTGAAACACCTTCCCCACACACTGAAAACCATTCCCACACACACTGAAACAACTTCCCCAGACACTGAATCACCTTCCCCACACACTGAAACCCATCCCCACACACACTGAAACACCGTCCCCACACAATGAAACCCCTTCCCCGCACACTGAAACCCATTCCCCATACACTGAACCCCCTTCCCTGCACACTGTAACCCATTCCCCATACACTGAATCCCCTTCCGCACACACTGAAACACCTTCCCCACACAGTGAAACACAATCCCCACACACAGAAACACAATCCCCACACAGTGAAACCCTTCCCCACACCCTGAAACACATCCCCACACACTGAAACCCTTCCCCACAAACTGAAACCCCTTCCCCAAACACTGAAACACCTTCCCCACACACACTGAAACACCTTCCCCACACACTGAAACCAATCCCCACACACACTGAAACACCTTCGCCACACACTGAAATCCCTTCCCCACACACTGAAACCCTTCCCCACACACTGAAACCATTCCCCACACACTGAAACCCATACCCACAAACTGAAACACCTTCCCCACACACTGAAACCCATACCCACACACTGAAACACCTTGCCCACACACGTAAACCCTTCCCCACACACTGAAACCCCTTCCCCACACACTGAAACCCTTCCCCACACACTGAAACACATCCCCACACACTGAAAACCTTCCCCACACACTGAAACACTTCCTCACACACTGAAACCCTTCCCCACACACTGAAACACCTTCCCATACACTGAAATCCCTTCCCCAATCACTGAAATACCTTCCCCCAACACTGAAACACCTTCCCCACACACTAAAACCCCTTCCCCACACATTGAAACCCTTCCCCACACACTGAAACACCTTCCCCACACACTGAAACACCTTCCCCACACACTGAAACATCTTCCCCGCACACTGTAACCCCTTCCCCATACACAGAAACCCCTTCCGCACACACTGAAACACCTTCCCCACACACTGAAACCCATCCCCACACACACTGAAACACCATCGTCACACACTGAAACCCATTCCCTACACACTGAAACCCCTTCCCCACACACGGAAACCATTCCCAACAAACTGAAACCATTCCCCACACACTGAAACCCATACCCACAAACTGAAACACCTTCCACACACACTGAAACCCTTACTCACACACTGAAACACCTTGCCCACACACTGAAACCATTCCCCAAACACCGAAACCCTTCCCCACACACTGAAACACATCCCCACACAGTTAAACCCTTCCCCACACACTGAAACCCCTTCACCACTCACTGAAACAATTCCCCACACACTGAAACACATCCCCACACACTTAAACTCTTCCCCACACACTGAAATCCCTTCTCCACACACTGAAATCCTTCCCCACACACTGAAACACATCCCCACACACTGAAAACCTTCCCCACACACTGAAACACTTCCTCACACACTGAAACCCTTCCCCACACACTGAAACACCTTCCCATACACTGAAAACCCTTCCCCAATCACTGAAATACCTTCCCCCCACACTGAAACACCTTCCCCACACACTGAAACCCCTTCCCCACACATTGAAACCCATCCCCACACACTGAAACACCTTCCCCACACACTGAAACCCCTTCCCCACACACTGAAACACCTTCTCCACACACTGAAAAACCTTCCCCACACACTGAAACGCATTCCCCACACACTGACAGCCCTTACGCACACACTGAAACACATTCCCCACAGACTGAAACACTTCCCCACACACTGAAACCCCTTCCCCACACACTGAAGCCCATCCCGACACACTGAAACCCCATCCCCACACACTGAAACACCTTCCCCACACACTGAAACACATCCCCACACACTGAAACACTTCCCCACTAACTGAAATCCCTTCCCCACACACTAAAACGCCTTCCGCACACACTGAAACACATCCCCACACACTTAAACCCTTCCCCACACACTGAGACCCCTTCCCCACTCACTGAAAACCATCCCCACACATTGAAACCCATCCCCACACACTGAAACCCCTTCCCCACTCACTGAAACCCCTCCCCCACACACTGAAACACTTCCCCACACACGGAAACACCTTCCCCACACACTGAAACGCCTTCCCCACACACTGAAACTCCTTCCCCATACACTGAAACCCATCCCCACACATTGAAACCCATCCCCACACACAGAAACCCCTTCCCCACTCACTGAAACCCCTTCCCCACACACTGAAACACTTCCCCACACACGGAAACACATCCCCACACACTGAAACCATTCCCCACACACATAAACACCTTCCCCATACACTGAAATCCCTTCCCCACTCACTGAAATATCTTCCCCACACACTGAAACACATTCCCCACACACTGAAACACCTTCCCCACACATTGAAACCCTTCCCCACACACTGAAACACCTTACCCACACACTGAAACACCTTCTCCACACACTGAAACCGCTTCCCCACACACTGAAACACCTTCCCCACACACTGAAACCCCTTCAGCACACTCTGAAACACCTTCCCCACACACTGAAACCCATCCCCACACACACTGAAACAACTTCCCCACACACTGAAACACCTTCCCCACACACTGAAACCCATCCCCACACACACTGAAACACCGTCCCCACACAATGAAACCCCTTCCCCGCACACTGAAACCCATTCCCCATACACTGAACCACCTTCCCCGAACACTGAAACCCCTTCCCCATACACTGAAACCCCTTCCGCACACACTGAAACACCTTCCCCATACACTGAAACCCATCCCCACACACACTGAAAAACCTTCGCCACACACTGAAACCCATTCCCTGCACACTGAAACCCCTGCCCCACACACTGAAACCCTTCCCCACACACTGAAATCCTTCCCCACACACTGAAACCCATACCCACAAACTGAAACACCTTCCCCACACACTGAAACCATTCCCCACACACTGAAACCCTACCCCACACACTGAAACACATCCCCACCCACTTAAACCCTTCCCCACACAATGAAACACATCCCCACATACTGAAACACCTTCGCCACACACTGAAACCCATTCCCTACTCACTGAAACCACTTCCCCACACACTGACACCCTTCCCCACACACTGAAACCCTTCCCCACACACTGAAACCCATGCCAACAAACTGAAACACCTTCCCCACACACTGAAACCTCTTCCCCACACACTGAAAGCTCTGCCCCACAGACTGAAACCCTTCCCCACACACTGAAACCTCTTCCCCACACACTGAAACCCCTTCCCCACGCACTGAAAACACTTCCACAAACACTGAAACCTCTTCGCCACACACTGAAACCTCTTCCCCACACAGTGAAACCTCTTCCCCTCACACTGAAACTCCTTCCCCACGCACTGAATCATCTTCCACACAAACTGAAACATCTTCCCCTCACACTGAAACCTCTTCCCCACACGCTGAAACATCTTCCACACGCTCTCAAACGCATCCCCACACACTGAAACCCCTTCCACACACACTGAAACCTCTTCCACACACACTGAAACCCCTTCCCCACGCACTGAAACCCCTTCCCCAAACACTGAAACCCCTTCCACACACACTGAAACCCCTTCCCCGCACACTGAAACCTCTTCCCCACACACTGAAACCCCTTCCACACACACTGAAACCCATCCCCACAGACTGAAACACATCCCCACAGACTGAAACCCCTTCCCCACACACTGAAACCCATCCCACACACTGAAACCTCTTCCAAACACACTGAAACCTTTCCCTACAGACTGAAACCCTTCCCCACACACTGAAAATTCTTCCCCACACACTGAAACACATTCCCCATACACAGAAATACAGCCACACACACTGAAACATCTTCCCCACACACTGAAACCCCGTCCCCAGACACTGAAACCCATCCCCACACAATGAAACCTCTTCCCCACACACTGCAACCTCTTCCCAACACTGAAACCCCTTCCCCACACACTGAAACCCCTTCCCCACACACTGAAACGTCTTCCCCACACACTGAAACCCCTTCCCCACAGACTGAAACCACTTCCCCACACAGTGAAACCTCTTCCCCACACAATGAAACATCTTCCCCAAACACTGAAACCCCTTCCACAAACACTGAAACCTCTTCCCCTCACACTGAAACTCCTTCCCCACGCACTGAATCATCTTCCACACACACTGAAACATCTCCCCCACACACTGAAACCTCTTCCCCACACGCTGAAACATCTTCCACACGCACTCAAACGCATCCCCACACACTGTAACCCCTTCCCCGCACACTGAAACCCCTTCCCCAAACACTGAAACCCCTTCCCCGCACACTGAAACGTCTTCCCCACACACTGAAACCCCTTCCCCACACACTGAAACCCATCCCACACACTGAAACCTCTTCCAAACACACTGAAACCTTTCCCTACAGACTGAAACCCTTCCCCACACACTGAAACTTCTTCCCCACACACTGAAACACCTTCCCCACACACAGAAAGCCATCCACACACACTGAAACATCTTCCCCACAAACTGAAACCCCGTCCCCAGACACTGAAACCCATCCCCACAGACAGAAACCTCTTCCCCACACACTGAAACCCCTCCCCACACACTGAAACCCCTTCCCCACAGACAGAAACCACGTCCCCACACACTGAAACCTCTTCCCCACACAATCAAACATCTACCATACACACTGAAATCCCTTATCCACACACTGAAACCTCTTCCTCACTCACTGAAACCCCTTCCCCGCACACTGAAACCCATCCACACACACTGAAATCCCTTCCCCACAAACTGAAACCCCTTAATCACACTCTGAAACCGCATCCCAACACATTGAAACCCATCCCCACACACTGAAACCCTTCCCCACACACAGAAACACCTTCCCCATACACTGAAATCGCTTCCCCACTCACTGAAATATCTTCCCCACAGACTGAAACACATTCCCCACACACTGAAACCCCTTCCCAACACATTGAAACCCTTCCCCACACACTGAAACACCTTCCCCACACACTGAAACACCTTCCCCACACACTGAAACCCATTCCCCACAAACTGAAACATCTTCCCCATACACTGAAACCCATCCCCACACATTGAAACCCATCCCCACAGACTGAAACCCCTTCCCCACTCACTGAAACCCCTTCCCCACACACTGAAACACTTCCCCACACACGGAAACACATCCGCACACACTGAAACCCTTCCCCACACACTGAAACACTTCCCCACTCACAGAAACACCTTCCCCATGCATTGAAATCCCTTCCACACTCACTGAAATATCTTCCCCACACACTGAAACACATTCCCCACACACTAAAAACACCTTCCCCACACGTTGAAACCCTTCCCCACAAACTGAAACACCTTCCCCACACACTGAAACACCTTTTTCACACACTGAAACCCCTTCCCCACAGACTGAAACCCCTTCCCCACACACTGAAACAACTTCCCCACACACAGAAAGCCATCCACACACACTGAAACATCTTCCCCACACACTGAAACCCCGTCCCCAGACACTGAAACCCATCCCCACACACAGAAACCTCTTCCCCACACACTGAAACCCCTCCCCACACACTGAAACGTCTTCCTCACACACTGAAACCCCTTCGCCACAGACAGAAACCACGTCCCCACACACTGAAACCTCTTCCCCACACAATGAAACATCTACCCCACACACTGAAATCCCTTATCCACACACTGAAACCTCTTCCTCACACACTGAAACCCCTTCCCCGCACACTGAAACCCATCCACACACACTGAAATCCCTTCCCCACAAACTGAAACCCCTTAACCACCCTCTGAAACCCCATCCCAACACATTGAAACCCATCCCCATACACTGAAACCCTTCCCCACACACTGAAACACTTCCCCACACACAGAAACACCTTCCCCATGCACTGAAATCCCTTCCACACTCACTGAAATATCTTCCCCACACACTGAAACACATTCCCCACACACTACAAACACCTTCCCCACACATTGAAACCCTTCCCCACAAACTGAAACACCTTCCCCACACACTGAAACACCTTTTCCACACACTGAAACCCCTTCCCCACAGACTGAAACACCTTCCCCACACACTGAAACCCATCCCCACACACACTGAAACACCGTCCCCACACAATGAAACCCCTTCCCCGCACACTGAATCCCATTCCCCATACACTGAACCCCCTTCTCCACACACTGAAACCCATCCCCACACACACTGAAACCCCTTCCCCACACACTGAAACACCTTCCCCACACACTGAAACCCATGCCCACAAACTGAAACACCTTCCCCACACACTGAAACCCTTCCCCACACACTGAAACACATCCCCACACTCTTAAACCCTTCTCCACATACTGAAACCCCTTCCCCACACACTGAAACCCTTCCCCACGCACTGAAACACATCCCCACACACTGAAACCCTTCCCCACACACTGGAACACTTCCCCACACACTGAAACCCTTCCCCACACACTGGAACACCTTCCCATACACTGAAATCCCTTCCCCACTCACTGAAATACCTTCCCCACACACTGAGACACCTTCCCCACACACTGAAACCCCTTCCCCACACATTGAAACCCTTCCCCACACACTGAAACACCTTCCCCACACACTGAAACTCCTTCCCCACACACTGAAACCCCTTCCCTACACACTGAAACACCTTCCCCACACACTAAAACACCATCCCCACACACTGAAACCCATTCCCCACACACTGAACCCCCCACCCCACACACTGAAACCCATCCCCACACACACTGAAACACCTTCGCCACACACTGAAATCCATTCCCTACACACTGAAACCCCTTCCCCACACACTGAAACCCTTCCCCACACACTGAAACCATTCCCCACACACCGAAACCCATACCCACAAACTGAAACACTTCCCCACACACTGAAACCCATACCCACACACTGAAACATCTTGCCCACACACTGAAACCATTCCCCACACACTGAAACCCTTCCCCACACACTGAAACACATCCCCACACACTTAAACCCTTCCCCACACACTGAAACCCCTTCCCCACTCACTGAAACACTTCCCCACACAATGAAACACATCCCCACACACTGAAACACCTTAGCCACACACTGAAACCCATTCCCTACACACTGAAACCACTTCCCCACACACTGAAACCCCTTCACCACACACACTGAAACCCTTCCCCACACAATGAAACCCATGCCCACAAACTGAAACACCTTCCCCACACACTGAAACCCATACCGTCAAACTGAAACACCTTCCCCACACACTGAAACTCTTCCCCACACACTGAAACCCTTCCCCACACACTGAAACACATCCCCACACTCTTAAACCCTTCTCCACATACTGAAACCCCTTCCCCACACACTGAAACCCTTCCCCACACACTGAAACACATCCCCACACACTGAAACCCTTCCCCACACACTGAAACACTTCCCCACACATTGAAACCCTTCCCCACACACTGAAACACCTTCCCATACACTGAAATCCCTTCCCCACTCACTGAAATACCTTCCCCACACACTGAAACACCTTCCCCACACACTGAAACCCCTTCCCCACACATTGAAACCCTTCCCCACACACTGAAACACCTTCCCCACACACTGAAACACCTTCCCCACACACTGAAACCCCTTCCCCACACACTGAAACACCTTCCCCGCACACTGAAACGCATTCCCCACACACTGACAACCCTTCCGCACACACTGAAACACATTCCCCACACACTGAAACCCTTCCCCACACACTGAAACCCTTCCCCACACACTGAAACCCATCCCCACACAATGAAACCCCATCCCCACTCACTGAAACACCTTCCCCACACACTGAAACCCTTCCCCACACACTGAAACCCTTCCCCACACACTGAAACACATCCCCACAAACTGAAACCCCTTAACCACACACTGAAACCCCATCCCAACACATTGAAACCCATACCCACAACTGAAACCCCTTCCCCACTCACTGAAACCCCTTCCCCACACACTGAAACACATCCCCACACACTGACACCCTTCCTCACACACTGAAACACTTCCCCACACACTGAAACCCTACCCCACACACAGAATCACCTTCCCCATACACTGAAATCCCTTCCCCACTCACTGGAATATCTTCCCCACAGACTGAAACACATTCCCCACACACTGAAACCCTTCCCCACACACTGAAATCCTTCCCCACACACGGAAACTCTTCCCCACACACTGAAACCCTTCCCCACACTCTGAAACACATCCCCACATTCTTAAACCCTTCTCCACATACTGAAACACCTTCCCCACACACTGAAACCCTTCCCCACTCACTGAAACACATCCCCACACACTGAAACCCTTCCCCACACACTGAAACACTTCCCCACACATTGAAACCCTTCCCCACACACTGAAACACCTTCCCATACACTGAAATCCCTTCCCCACTCACTGAAATACCTTCCCCACACACTGAAACACCTTCCCCACACACTGAAACCCCTTCCCCACACATTGAAACCCTTCCCCACACACTGAAACACCTTCCCCACACACTGAAACACCTTCCCCACACACTGAAACCCCTTCCCCACACACTGAAACACCTTCCCCGCACACTGAAACGCATTCCCCACACACTGACAACCCTTCCGCACACACTGAAACACATTCCCCACACACAGAAACCCTTCCCCACACACTGAAACCCCTTCCCCACACACTGAAACCCATCCCCACACAATGAAACCCTTCCCCACACACTGAAACACATCCCCACAAACTGAAACCCCTTAACCACACACTGAAACCCCATCCCAACACATTGAAACCCATACCCACAACTGAAACCCCTTCCCCACTCACTGAAACCCCTTCCCCACACACTGAAACACATCCCCACACACTGACACCCTTCCTCACACACTGAAACACTTCCCCACACACTGAAACCCTACCCCACACACAGAATCACCTTCCCCATACACTGAAATACCTTCCCCACTCACTGGAATATCTTCCCCACAGACTGAAACACATTCCCCACACACTGAAACCCCTTCCCCACACACTGAAATCCTTCCCCACACACTGAAACCCATGCCCACAAACAGAAACACCTTCCCCACACACTGAAACCCATACCCACACACTGAAACACCTTCCCCACACACTGAAACTCTTCCCCACACACTGAAAGCCTTCCCCACACACTGAAACACATCCCCACACTCTTAAACCCTTCTCCACATTCTGAAACCCCTTCCCCACACACTGAAACCCTTCCCCACACACTGAAACACATCCCCACACACTGAAACCCTTCCCCACACACTGAAACACCTTCCCATACACTGAAATCCCTTCCCCACTCACTGAAATACCTTCCCCACACACTGAAACACCTTCCCCACACACTGAAACCCCTTCCCCAAACATTGAAACACTTCCCCACACACTGAAACACCTTCCCCACTCACTGAAACACCTTCCCCACACACTGAAACCCCTTCCCCACACACTGAAACACCTTCCCCACACACTGAAACGCATTCCCCACACACTGACAACCCTTCCGCACACACTGAAACACATTCCACACACACTGAAACCCCTTCCCCACACACTGAAACACCTTCCCCACACACTGAAACGCATTCCCCACACACTGAAACCCTTCCCCACACACTGAAACCCCTTCCCCACACACTGAAACCCTTCCCCACACACTGAAACCTATCCCCACACACTGAAACACATCCCCACAAACTGAAACCCCTTAACCATACACTGAAACCCCATCCCAACACATTGAAACCCATCCCCACACACTGAAACACCTTCCCCACTCACTGAAACCCTTCCCCACACACTGAAACACATCCCCACACACTGACACCCTTCCTCACACACTGAAACACTTCCCCACACACTGAAACCCTACCCCATACACAGAAACACTTTCCCATACACTGAAATCCCTTCCCCACTCACTGAAATATCTTCCCCACAGACTGAAACACATTCCCCACACACTGAAACCCCTTCCCCACACATTGAAACCCTTCCCCACACACTGAAACACCTTCCCCACCCACTGAAACACCTTCCCCACACACTGAAACCGCTTCCCCACACATTGAAACACCTTCCCCATACACTGAAACCCATCCCCACACATAGAAACCCATCCCCACACACTGAAACCCATTCCCCACTCACTGAAACCCCTTCCCCACACACTGAAACACTTCCCCACACATGGAAACACATCCCCACACACTGAAACCCTTCCCCACACACTGAAACACTTCCCCACACACTGAACACCTTCCCCACACACAGAAACACCTTCCCCATGCACTGAAATCCCTTCCCCACTCACTGAAATATCTTACCCACACACTGAAACACATTCCCCACACACTGAAACACCTTCCCCACACATTGAAACCCTTCCCCACAAACTGAAACACCTTCCCCACACACTGAAACACCTTTTTCCACACACTGAAACCCCTTCCCCACAGACTGAAACACCTTCCCCACACACTGAAACCCCTTCCGCACACTCTGAAACACCTGCCCCACACACTGAAACCCATCCCCACACACACTGAAACAACTTCCCCACACACTGAAACACCTTCCCCACACACTGAAACCCATCCCCACACACACTGAAACACCATCCCCACACAATGAAACCCCTTCCCCGCACACTGAAACCCATTCCCCATACACTGAACCCCCTTCCCCGCACACTGAAACCCCTGCCCCATACACTGAAACCCCTTCCGCACACACTGAAACACCTTCCCCACACACTGAAACCCATCCCCACACACACTGAAACACCTTCGCCACACACTGAAACCCATTCCCTACACACTGAAACCCCTTCCCCACACACTGAAACCCTTCCCCGCATACTGAAACCCTTCCCCACACACTGCAACCCGTACCCACAAACTGAAACACCTTCCCCAAACACTGAAACCCATACCCACACACTGAAACACCTTGCCCACACACTGAAACCATTCCCCAAACACTGAAACCCTTCCCCACACACTGAAACACATCCCCACACACTTAAACCCTTCCCCACACTCTTAAACCCTTCTCCACATACTGAAACCCCTTCCCCACACACTGAAACCCTTCCCCACACACTGAAACACATCCCCACACACTGAAACCCTTCCCCACACACTGAAACACATCCCCACACACTGAAACCCTTCCCCACACACTGAAACACTTCCCCACACACTGAAACCCTTCCCCACACACTGAAACACCTTCCCATACACTGAAATCCCTTCCCCACTCACTGAAATACCTTCCCCACACACTGAAACACCTTCCCCACACACTGAAAACCCTTCCCCACACATTGAAACCCTTCCCCACACACTGAAACACCTTCCCCACACACTGAAACACCTTCCCCACACACTGAAACCCCTTCCCCACACACTGAAACACCTTCCCCACACACTGAAACGCATTCCCCACACACTGACAACCCTTCCGCACACACTGAAACACATTCCCCACACACTGAAACCCTACTCCACACACTGAAACCCCTTCCCCACACACTGAAACCCATCCCCACACAATGAAACCCCATCCCCACTCACTGAAACACCTTCCCCACACACTGAAACCCTTCCCCACACACTGAAACCCTTCCCCACACACTGAAACACATCCCCACAAACTGAAACCCCTTAACCACACACTGAAACACCATCCCAACACATTGAAACCCATCCCCACACACTGAAACCCCTTCCCCACTCACTGAAACCCATTCCCCACACACTGAAACACATCCCCACACACTGACACCCTTCCTCACACACTGAAACACTTCCCCACACACTGAAACCCTACCCCACACACAGAATCACCTTCCCCATAAACTGAAATCCCTTCCCCACTCACTGAAATATCTTCCCCACAGACTGAAACACATTCCCCACACACTGAAACCCCTTCCCCACACACTGAAACCCTTCCCCACACACTGAAACCCATGCCCACAAACTGAAACACCTTCCACACACACAGCAACCCATACCCACACACTGAAACACCTTCCCCACACACTGAAACACCTTCCCCACACACTGAAACCCATCCCCACACACACTGAAACACCGTCCCCACACAATGAAACCCCTTCCCCGCACACTGAAACCCATTCCCCATACACTGAACCCCCTTCCCCGCACACTGAAACCCCTGCCCCATACACTGAAACCCCTTCCGCACACACTGAAACAACTTCCCCACACACTGAAACCCATCCCCACACACACTGAAACACCTTCGCCACACACTGAAACCCATTCCCTACACACTGAAACCCCTTCCCCACACACTGAAACCCTTCCCCGCATACTGAAACCCTTCCCCGCATACTGAAACCCTTTCCCACACACTGAAACCCGTACCCACAAACTGAAACACCTTCCCCACACACTGAAACCCATACCCACACACTGAAACACCTTGCCCACACACTGAAACCATTCCCCAAACACTGAAACCCTTCCCCACACACTGAAACACATCCCCACACACTTAAACCCTTCCCCACACACTGAAGCCCCTTCCCCACTCACTGAAACACTTCCCCACACAATGAAACACATCCCCACACACTGAAACACCTTCGCCACACACTGAAACCCATTCCCTACACACTGAAACCACTTCCCCACAGACTGAAACCCCTTCCCCAAACACTGAAACCCTTCCCCACACACTGAAACCCATGCCCACAAACTGAAACACCTTCCCCACACACTGAAACCCATACCCACACACTGAAACACATCCCCACACACTTAAACCCTTCCCCACACACTGAAACCCCTTCCCCACTCACTGAAACACTTCCCCACACAATGAAACACATCCCCACACACTGAAACACCTTCGCCACACACTGAAACCCATTCCCTACACACTGAAACCACTTCCCCACACACTGAAACCCCTTCCCCACGCACTGAAACCCTTCCCCACACACTGAAACCCATGCCCACAAACTGAAACACATTCCCCACACACTGAAACCCATACCCACAAACTGAAACACCTTCCCCACACACTGAAACTCTTCCCCACACACTGAAACCCTTCCCCACACACTGAAACACATCCCCACACTCTTAAACCCTTCTCCATATACTGAAACCCCTTCCCCACACACTGAAACCCTTCCCCACACACTGAAACACATCCCCACACACTGAAACCCTTCCCCACACACTGAAACAATTCCACACACACTGAAACCTTCCCCACACACTGAAACACCTTCCCATACACTGAAATCCCTTCCCCACTCACTGAAATACCTTCCCCACACACTGAAACACCTTCCCCACACACTGAAACCCCTTCCCCACACATTGAAACCCTTCCCCACACACTGAAACACCTTCCCCACACACTGAAACACCTTCCCCACACACTGAAACCCCTTCCCCACACACTGAAACACCTTCCCCACACACTGAAACGCATTCCCCACACACTGACAACCCTTCCGCACACACTGAAACACATTACCCACACACTGAAACCCTTCTCCACACACTGAAACCCCTTCCCCACACACTGAAACCCATCCCCGCACAATGAAACCCCATCCACACTCACTGAAACCCCTTCCCCACACACTGAAACCCTTCCCCACACACTGAAACCCTTCCCCACACACTGAAACACATCCCCACAAACTGAAACCCCTTAACCACACATTGAAACCCCATCCCAACACATTGAAACCCATCCCCACACACTGAAACCCCTTCCCCACTCACTGAAACCCCTTCCCCACACACTGAAACACATCCCCACACACTGACACCCTTCCTCACACACTGAAACACTTCCCCACACACTGAAACCCTACCCCACACACAGAATCACCTTCCCCATACACTGAAATCCCTTCCCCACTCACTGAAATATCATCCCCACAGACTGAAACACATTCCCCACACACTGAAACCCCTTCCCCACACACTGAATCCCTTCCCCACACACTGAAACCCATGCCCACAAACTGAAACACCTTCCCCACACACTGAAACCCATACCCACACACTGAAACACCTTCCCCACACACTGAAACTCTTCCCCACACACAGAAACCCTTCCCCACACACTGAAACACATCCCCACACTCTTAAACCCTTCTCCACATATTGAAACCCCTTCCCCACACACTGAAACCCTTCCCCACACACTGAAACACATCCCCACACACTGAAACCCTTCCCCACACACTGAAACACTTCCCAACACACTGAAACCCTTCCCCACACACTGAAACACCTTCCCATACACTGAAATCCCTTCCCCACTCACTGAAATACCTTCCCCACACACTGAAACACCTTTCCCACACACTGAAACCCCTTCCCCACACATTGAAACCCTTCCCCACACTCTGAAACACCTTCCCCACTCACTGAAACACCTTCCCCACACACTGAAACCCCTTCCCCACCCACTGAAACACCTTCTCCACACACTGAAACGCATTCCCCACACACTGACAACCCTTCCGCACACACTGAAACACATTCCCCACACACTGAAACCCTTCCCCACACACTGAAACCCCTTCCCCACACACTGAAACCCATCCCCACACAATGAAACCCCATCCCCACTCACTGAAACACCTTCCCCACACACTGAAACCCTTCCCCACACACTGAAACCCTTACCCACACACTGAAACACATCCCCACAAACTGAAACCCCTTAACCACACACTGAAACCCCATCCCAACACATTGAAACCCATCCCCACACACTGAAACCCCTTCCCCACTCACTGAAACCCCTTCCCCACACACTGAAACACATCCCCACACACTGACACCCTTCCTCACACACTGAAACACTTCCCCGCACACTGAAACCCTACCCCATACACAGAAACACCTTCCCCATACACTGAAATCCCTTCCCCACTCACTGAAATATCTTCCCCATAGACTGAAACACATTCCCCACACACTGAAACCCCTTCCCCACACATTGAAACCCTTCCCCACACACTGAAACACCTTCCCCACCCACTGAAACACCTTCCCCACACATTGAAACCCATCCCCATACACTGAAATCACTTCCCCACTCACTGAAATATCTTCCCCACAGACTGAAACACATTCCCCACACACTGAATCCCCTTCAGCACACACTGAAACCCCTTCCCCACACACTGAAACACCTTCCCCATACACTGAAACCCATCCCCACACATGGAAACCCATCCCCACACACTGAAACCCCTTCCCCACTCACTGAAACCCCTTCCCCACACACTGAAACACTTCCCCACACATGGAAACACATCCCCACACACTGAAACCCTTCCCCACACACTGAAACACTTCCCCACACACTGAAACCCTTCCCCACACTCAGAAACACCTTCCCCATGCACTGAAATCCCTTCCCCACTCACTGAAATATCTTACCCACACACTGAAACACATTCCCCACACACTGAAACACCTTCCCCACACATTGAAACCCTTCCCCACAAACTGAAACACCTTCCCCACACACGGAAACACCTTTACCACACACTGAAACCCCTTCCCCACTGACTGAAACACCTTCCCCACACACTGAAACCCCTTCCGCACACTCTGAAACACCTTCCCCACACACTGAAACCCATCCCCACACTCACTGAAACAACTTCCCCACACAATGAAACATCTTCCCCACACACTGAAACCCATCCCCACACACACTGAAACACCGTCCCCACACAATGAAACCCCTTCCCCGCACACTGAAACCCATTCCCCATACACTGAACCCCCTTCCCCGCACACTGAAACCCCTGCCCCATACACTGAAACCCCTTCCGCACACACTGAAACACCTTCCCCACACACTGAAACCCATCCCCACAAACACTGAAACACCTTTGCCACACACTGAAACCCATTCCCTACACACTGAAACCCCTTCCCCACACACTAAACCCTTCCCCACACACTGAAACACTTCCCCACGCACTGAAACCCGTACCCACAAACTGAAACACCTTCCCCACACACTGAAACCCATACCCACACACTGAAACACCTTGCCCACACACTGAAACCATTCCCCACACACTGAAACCCTTCCCCACACACTGAAACACATCCCCACACACTTAAACCCTTCCCCACACACTGAAACCCCTTCCCCACTCACTGAAGCAATTCCCCACACAATGAAACACATCCCCACACACTGAAACACCTTCGCCACACACTGAAACCCATTCCCTACACACTGAAACCACTTCCCCACACACTGAATCCCCTTCAGAACACACTGAAACCCCTTCCCCACACACTGAAGCCTCTTCCCCACACACTGAAACCACTTCCCCACAGACTGAAACCCCTTCCACATACTCTGAAAGCTCTTCCACACACACTGAAACCCTTCCCCACACACTGAAACCCCTTCCCCACACACTGAAACCCTTCCCCACACACTGAAACACATCCCCACACACTGCAACCCTTCCCCACAAATTGAAACACATCCCCACACACTGAAACCCTTCCCCACACACTGAAACACCTTCCCATACACTGAAATTCCTTCCCCAATCATTGAAATACCTTCCCCACACACTGAAACACCTTCCCCACACACTGAAACCCCTTCCCCACACATTGCAACCCTTCCCCACACACTGAAACACCTTCCCCACACACTGAAACACCTTCCCCACACACTGAAACCCCTTCCCCACACATTGAAGCAGCTTCCCAACAAACTGAAACACCTTCCCCACACACTGAAATGCATTCCCCACAGACTGACACCCCTTCCGCACACACTGAAACACATTCCCCACACACTGAAACCCTTCCCCACACACTGAAACCCCTTCCCCACACACTGAAACACTTCCCCACACACTGAAACCCCATCCCCACACACTGAAACACCTTCCCCACACACTGAAACCCTTCCCCACACACTGAAACCCTTCCCCACACACTGAAACCCTTCCCCACACACTGAAACATATCCCCACACACTGAAACCCTTCCCCACAAACTGAAAACACTTCCCCACACACTGAAACACCTTCCCCACACACTGAAACACCTTCCCCACACACTGAAACCCCTTCTCCACGCACTGAAACCCTTCCCCACACACTGAAACACCTTCCCCATACAGTGAAACCCATCCCCACACATTGAAACCCATCCCCACACACTGAAACCCCGTCCGCACTCACTGAAACCTCTTCCCCACACACTGAAACACTTCCCCACACACTGAAACACATCCCCACACACTGACACCCTTCCTCACACATTGAACCACTTCCCCACACACTGAAACCCTTTCCCACACAAAGAAACACCTTCCCCATACACTGAAATCCCTTCCCCACTCACTGAAATATCTTCCCCACAGACTGAAACACATTCCCCACACACTGAAACCCCTTCCCCACACGTTGAAACCCTTCCCCACACACTGAAACACCTTCCCCACACACTGAAACACCTTCTCCACACACTGAAACCCCTTCCCTACACACTGAAACACCTTTCCCACACACTGAAACCCCTTCCACACACTCTGAAACACCTTCCCCACACACTGAAAGTCATCCCCACACACACTGAAACAACTTCCCCACACACTGAAACACCTTCCCCACACACTGAAACCCATCCCCACACACACTGAAGCACCGTCCCCAAGCAATGAAACCCCTTTCCCGCACACTGAAACCCATTCCCCATACACTGGACTCCCTTACCCACACACTGAAACCCCTTCCCCATACACTGAAACCCCTTCCGCACACACGGAAACACCTTCCCCACACACTGAAACCCATCCCCACACACACTGAAACAACTTCGCCACTCACTGAAACCCACTCCCTGCACACTGAAACCCCTGCCCACACACTGAAACACCTTACCCACACACTGAAACACCTTCCCCACACCCTGAAAAGCATTCCCCACACACTGACACCCCTTCCGCACACACTGAAACACATTCCCCACACACTGAAACCCTTCCCCACACACTGAAACCCCTTCCCCACACATGAAACCCATCCCCACACACTGAAACCCCATCCCCACACACTGAAACACCTTCCCCACACACTGAACCCCTTCCCCACACACTGAGACCCTTCCCCACACACTGAAACACATCCCCACACACTGAAACCCTTCCCCACAAACTGAAAACCCTTCCCCACACACTGAAACCACTTCCCCACACACTGATACACCTTCCCCACACACTGAAACACCTTCTCCACGCACTGAAACCCTTCCCCACACACTGAAACACCTTCCCCATACACTGAAACCCATCCCCACACATTGACACCCATCCCCACAAACTGAAACCCCGTCCCCACTCACTGAAACCTCTTCCCCACACACTGAAACACTTCCCCATACACTGAAACACATCTCCACACACTGACACCCTTCCTCACACATTGAACCACTTCCCCACCCACTGAAACCCTTCCCCACACAAAGAAACACCTTCCCCATACACTGATATCCCTTCCCCACTCACTGAAATATCTTCCCCACAGACTGAAACACATTCGCCACACACTGAAACCCCTTCCCCACACATTGAAACCGTTCCCCACACACTGAAACACCTTCCCCACACACTGAAACACCTTCTCCACACACTGAAACCCCTTCCCCACACACTGAAATACCTTTCCCACACACTGAAACCCCTTCCGCACACTCTGAAACACCTTCCCTACACACTGAAAGCCATCCCCACACACACTGAAACCCACTCCCTGCACACTGAAACCCCTTCCCCACACACTGAAACACCTTCCCCACACACTGAAACACCTTCCCCATACACTAAAACCCATCCCAATCACTGAAACCCCTTCCCCACTCACTGAAACCCCTTCCCCACACACTGAAACACTTCCCCACACACTGAAACACATCCCAACACACTGAAACCCTTCCCCACACACTGAAACACTTCCCCACACACTGAAACCCTTCCCCACACACAGAGACACCTACGCCATACACTGAAATCCCTTCCCCACTCACTAAAATATCATCCCCACACACTGAAACACATTCCCCACACACTGAAACACAATCCCCACACACTGAAACCCTTCCCCATACACTGAAACCCCTTCCCCACACACTGAAACCCATCCCCACACACTGAAACCCCTTCCCCACACACTGAAACACCTTCCCCACACACAGAAACACCTTCCACACACACTGAAAAACGTTCCCCAAACACTGAAGCCCCTTCCTCACACACTGAAACCCCTTCCCCACACACTGAAACACCTTCCCCACACATTGAAACACATTCCCCACACGCTGAAACCCATCCCCACACACACTGAAACACCTTCCCCACACACTGAAACCCATTCCCTACACACTGAAACACCTTCCCCACACACTGAAACCCTTCCCCACACACTGAAACACATCCCCACACACTGAAACACCTTCCCCACACACTGAAACACATTCCCCACACACTGAAACCCTTCCCCAAACACTGAAACACCTTCCCCACACACTGAATCCCCTTCCCCACACACTGAAACTCCTTCCCCACACACTGAAACTCCTTCCCAACACACTGAAACACATCCCCACACACTGAAGCACCTTCCCCACACACTGAAACCCCTTCCCCACACACTGAAACAACTTCCCCACACACTGAAACACCTTCTCCACACACTGAAACCCCTTCCCCACACACTGAAATACCTTTCCCACACACTGAAACCCCTTCCGCACACTCTGAAACACCTTCCCCACACACTGAAAGCCATCCCCACACACACTGAAACCCACTCCCTGCACACTGAAACCCCTTCCCCACACACTGAAACACCTTCCCCACACACTGAAGCACCTTCCCCACACACTGAAACCCCTTCCCCACACACTGACACCCCTTCCGCACACACTGAAACACATTCCCCACACACTGAAACCCTTCCCCACACACTGAAACCCCTTCCCCACACATGAAACCCATCCCCACACACTGAAACCCCATCCCCACACACTGAAACACCTTCCCCACACACTGAACCCCTTCCCCACACACTGAGACCCTTCCCCACACACTGAAACACATCCCCACACACTGAAACCCTTCCCCACAAACTGAAAACCCTTCCCCACACACTGAAACCACTTCCCCACACACTGATACACCTTCCCCACACACTGAAACACCTTCTCCACGCACTGAAACCCTTCCCCACACACTGAAACACCTTCCCCATACACTGAAACCCATCCCCACACATTGACACCCATCCCCACAAACTGAAACCCCGTCCCCACTCACTGAAACCTCTTCCCCACACACTGAAACACTTCCCCATACACTGAAACACATCTCCACACACTGACACCCTTCCTCACACATTGAACCACTTCCCCACCCACTGAAACCCTTCCCCACACAAAGAAACACCTTCCCCATACACTGATATCCCTTCCCCACTCACTGAAATATCTTCCCCACAGACTGAAACACATTCGCCACACACTGAAACCCCTTCCCCACACATTGAAACCGTTCCCCACACACTGAAACACCTTCCCCACAAACTGAAACACCTTCTCCACACACTGAAACCCCTTCCCCACACACTGAAATACCTTTCCCACACACTGAAACCCCTTCCGCACACTCTGAAACACCTTCCCCACACACTGAAAGCCATCCCCACACACACTGAAACCCACTCCCTGCACACTGAAACCCCTTCCCCACACACTGAAACACCTTCCCCACACACTGAAACACCTTCCCCATACACTAAAACCCATCCCACACACTGAAACCCCTTCCCCACTCACTGAAACCCCTTCCCCACACACTGAAACACTTCCCCACACACTGAAACACATCCCCACACACTGAAACCCTTCCCCACACACTGAAACACTTCCCCACACACTGAAACCCTTCCCCACACACAGAGACACCTACGCCATACACTGAAATCCCTTCCCCACTCACTAAAATATCTTCCCCACACACTGAAACACATTCCCCACACACTGAAACACAATCCCCACACACTGAAACCCTTCCCCATACACTGAAACCCCTTCCCCACACACTGAAACCCATCCCCACACACTGAAACCCCTTCCCCACACACTGAAACACCTTCCCCACACACAGAAACACCTTCCACACACACTGAAAAACGTTCCCCAAACACTGAAACCCCTTCCTCACACACTGAAACCCCTTCCCCACACACTGAAACACCTTCCCCACACATTGAAACACATTCCCCACACGCTGAAACCCATCCCCACACACACTGAAACACCTTCCCCACACACTGAAACCCATTCCCTACACACTGAAACACCTTCCCCACACACTGAAACCCTTCCCCACACACTGAAACACATCCCCACACACTGAAACACCTTCCCCACACACTGAAACACATTCCCCACACACTGAAACCCTTCCCCAAACACTGAAACACCTTCCCCACACACTGAATCCCCTTCCCCACACACTGAAACTCCTTCCCCACACACTGAAACTCCTTCCCAACACACTGAAACACATCCCCACACACTGAAGCACCTTCCCCACACACTGAAACCCCTTCCCCACACACTGAAACAACTTCCCCACACACTGAAACACATCCCCACACACTGGGACACCTTCCCCACACACTGAAACCCCTTCCCCACACACTGAAACCCTTCCGCACACACACTGAAACCGTTCCCCACACACTGAAACACCTTCCCCACACTCTGAAACCCACATCCCACACACTGAAAGCCATCCCCACACACACTGAAACAACTTCCCCACACACTGAAACACCATCCCCACACACTGAAACCCATCCCCACACACACTGAAAGACATCCCCACACACACTGAAACACCATCACCACACAATGAAACCCCTTCCCCCCACACTGTACCACCTTCCCCGCACACTGAAACCCCTTCCCCACACACTGAAACCCCTTCTGCACACACTGAAACACCATCCCCACTCACTGAAACCCATCCCCACACACACTGAAACACCTTCGCCACACACTGAAACCCATTCCCTACAGAATGAAACCCCTTCCCCACACACTGAAACCCTTCCCCACACACTGAAACCCTTCCCCACTCACTGAAACCCATCCCCACACACACTGAAACACCGTCCCCACACAATGAAACCCATTCCCCGCACACAGAAATCCATTCCCCATACACTGAACCACCTTCCCCGCACACTGAAACCCCTTCCCCACACACTGAAACCCCTTCCGCACACACTGAAACACCTTCCCCACTCATTGAAACCCATCCCCACACACACTGAAACACCTTTGCCACACACTGAAACCCATTCGCTACAGACTGAAACCCATTCCCCACACACTGAAGCACCTTCCCCACACACTGAAACCCCTTCCCCACACACTGAAACACCTTCCCCACACACTGAAACACATCCCCACACACTGGGACACCTTCCCCACACACTGAAACCCCTTACCCACGCACTGAAACCCTTCCCCACACACACTGAAACCCTTCCCCACACACTGAAACACCTTCCCAACACTCTGAAACCCACTTCCCACACACTGAAACCCCTTCCGCACACTCTGAAATACCTTCCCCACACACTGAAAGCCATCCCCACACACACTGAAACAACTTCCCCACACACTGAAACACCTTCCCCACACACTGAAACCCATCCCCACACACACTGAAACACCGTCCCCACACAATGAAACCCCTTCCCCGCACACAGAAACCCATTCCCCATACACTGAACCACCTTCCCCGCACACTGAAACCCCTTCCCCACACACTGAAACCCCTTCCGCACACACTGAAACACATTCCCCACTCATTGAAACCCATCCCCACACACACTGAAACACCTTTGCCACACACTGAAACCCATTCGCTACAGACTGAAACCCCTTCCCCACACACTGAAATCCTTCCCCACAGACTGACACCCTTCCCCAATCACTGAAACCCATACCCACAAACTGAAACACCTTCCCCACACACTGAAACCCATACCCACACACTGAAACACCTTCCCCACACACTGAAACCCTTCCCCACACACTGAAACCCTTCCCCACACACTGAAACACATCCCGACACACTGAAAGCCGTCCCCACACGCTGAAACACCTTCCCCACACACTGAAACACCTTCCCCACGCACTGAAACACTTCCCCACGCACTGAAACACCTTACCCATACACTGAAAACCATCCCCTCACACTGAAACCATTACCCACACAATGAAACGCATCCCCACACACTGAAACCTCTTCCCCACACACTGAAACCCCTTCTGCACACACTGAAACCTTTTCCCCACACACTGATCCCACTTCCCTACATACTGAAACCCCTTCCGCACACTCTGAAATACCTTCCCCACACACTGAAAGCCATCCCCACACACACTGAAACAACTTCCCCACACACTGAAACACCTTCCCCACACACTGAAACCCATCCCCACACACACTAAACCCCATCCCCACACACACTGAAACACCGTCCCCACACAATGAAACCCCTTCCCCGCACACAGAAACCCATTCCCCATACACTGAACCACCTTTCCCGCACACTGAAACCCATTCCCCATACACTGGACTCCCTTACCCACACACTGAAACCCCTTCCCCATACACTGAAACCCCTTCCGCACACACGGAAACACCTTCCCCACACACTGAAACCCATCCCCACACACACTGAAACAACTTCGCCACTCACTGAAACCCACTCCCTGCACACTGAAACCCCTGCCCACACACTGAAACACCTTACCCACACACTGAAACACCTTCCCCACACCCTGAAAAGCATTCCCCACACACTGACACCCCTTCCGCACACACTGAAACACATTCCCCACACACTGAAACCCTTCCCCACACACTGAAACCCCTTCCCCACACATGAAACCCATCCCCACACACTGAAACCCCATCCCCACACACTGAAACACCTTCCCCACACACTGAACCCCTTCCCCACACACTGAGACCCTTCCCCACACACTGAAACACATCCCCACACACTGAAACCCTTCCCCACAAACTGAAAACCCTTCCCCACACACTGAAACCACTTCCCCACACACTGATACACCTTCCCCACACACTGAAACACCTTCTCCACGCACTGAAACCCTTCCCCACACACTGAAACACCTTCCCCATACACTGAAACCCATCCCCACACATTGACACCCATCCCCACAAACTGAAACCCCGTCCCCACTCACTGAAACCTCTTCCCCACACACTGAAACACTTCCCCATACACTGAAACACATCTCCACACACTGACACCCTTCCTCACACATTGAACCACTTCCCCACCCACTGAAACCCTTCCCCACACAAAGAAACACCTTCCCCAATATCTGATATCCCTTCCCCACTCACTGAAATATCTTCCCCACAGACTGAAACACATTCGCCACACACTGAAACCCCTTCCCCACACATTGAAACCGTTCCCCACACACTGAAACCCCTTCCCCACACACTGAAATACCTTTCCCACACACTGAAACCCCTTCCGCACACTCTGAAACACCTTCCCCACACACTGAAAGCCATCCCCACACACACTGAAACCCACTCCCTGCACACTGAAACCCCTTCCCCACACACTGAAACACCTTCCCCACACACTGAAACACCTTCCCCATACACTAAAACCCATCCCACACACTGAAACCCCTTCCCCACTCACTGAAACCCCTTCCCCACACACTGAAACACTTCCCCACACACTGAAACACATCCCCACACACTGAAACCCTTCCCCACACACTGAAACACTTCCCCACACACTGAAACCCTTCCCCACACACAGAGACACCTACGCCATACACTGAAATCCCTTCCCCACTCACTAAAATATCTTCCCCACACACTGAAACACATTCCCCACACACTGAAACACAATCCCCACACACTGAAACCCTTCCCCATACACTGAAACCCCTTCCCCACACACTGAAACCCATCCCCACACACTGAAACCCCTTCCCCACACACTGAAACACCTTCCCCACACACAGAAACACCTTCCACACACACTGAAAAACGTTCCCCAAACACTGAAACCCCTTCCTCACACACTGAAACCCCTTCCCCACACACTGAAACACCTTCCCCACACATTGAAACACATTCCCCACACGCTGAAACCCATCCCCACACACACTGAAACACCTTCCCCACACACTGAAACCCATTCCCTACACACTGAAACACCTTCCCCACACACTGAAACCCTTCCCCACACACTGAAACACATCCCCACACACTGAAACACCTTCCCCACACACTGAAACACATTCCCCACACACTGAAACCCTTCCCCAAACACTGAAACACCTTCCCCACACACTGAATCCCCTTCCCCACACACTGAAACTCCTTCCCCACACACTGAAACTCCTTCCCAACACACTGAAACACATCCCCACACACTGAAGCACCTTCCCCACACACTGAAACCCCTTCCCCACACACTGAAACAACTTCCCCACACACTGAAACACATCCCCACACACTGGGACACCTTCCCCACACACTGAAACCCCTTCCCCACACACTGAAACCCTTCCGCACACACACTGAAACCGTTCCCCACACACTGAAACACCTTCCCCACACTCTGAAACCCACATCCCACACACTGAAAGCCATCCCCACACACACTGAAACCCACTCCCTGCACACTGAAACCCCTTCCCCACACACTGAAACACCTTCCCCACACACTGAAACACCTTCCCCATACACTAAAACCCATCCCACACACTGAAACCCCTTCCCCACTCACTGAAACCCCTTCCCCACACACTGAAACACTTCCCCACACACTGAAACACATCCCCACACACTGAAACCCTTCCCCACACACTGAAACACTTCCCCACACACTGAAACCCTTCCCCACACACAGAGACACCTACGCCATACACTGAAATCCCTTCCCCACTCACTAAAATATCTTCCCCACACACTGAAACACATTCCCCACACACTGAAACACAATCCCCACACACTGAAACCCTTCCCCATACACTGAAACCCCTTCCCCACACACTGAAACCCATCCCCACACACTGAAACCCCTTCCCCACACACTGAAACACCTTCCCCACACACAGAAACACCTTCCACACACACTGAAAAACGTTCCCCAAACACTGAAACCCCTTCCTCACACACTGAAACCCCTTCCCCACACACTGAAACACCTTCCCCACACATTGAAACACATTCCCCACACGCTGAAACCCATCCCCACACACACTGAAACACCTTCCCCACACACTGAAACCCATTCCCTACACACTGAAACACCTTCCCCACACACTGAAACCCTTCCCCACACACTGAAACACATCCCCACACACTGAAACACCTTCCCCACACACTGAAACACATTCCCCACACACTGAAACCCTTCCCCAAACACTGAAACACCTTCCCCACACACTGAATCCCCTTCCCCACACACTGAAACTCCTTCCCCACACACTGAAACTCCTTCCCAACACACTGAAACACATCCCCACACACTGAAGCACCTTCCCCACACACTGAAACCCCTTCCCCACACACTGAAACAACTTCCCCACACACTGAAACACATCCCCACACACTGGGACACCTTCCCCACACACTGAAACCCCTTCCCCACACACTGAAACCCTTCCGCACACACACTGAAACCGTTCCCCACACACGGAAACACCTTCCCCACACTCTGAAACCCACATCCCACACACTGAAAGCCATCCCCACACACACTGAAACAACTTCCCCACATAATGAAACACCTTCCCCACACACTGAAACCCATCCCCACACACACTGAAACCCATCCCCACACACACTGAAACACCATCACCACACAATGAAACCCCTTCCCCGCACACTGTACCACCTTCCCCGCACACTGAAACCCCTTCCCCACACACTGAAACCCCTTCTGCACACACTGAAACACCATCCCCACACACACTGAAACACCTTCGCCACACACTGAAACCCATTCCCTACAGACTGAAACCCCTTCCCCACACACTGAAACCCTTCCCCACACACTGAAACCCTTCCCCACTCACTGAAACCCATCCCCACACACACTGCAACACCGTCCCCACACAATGAAACCCATTCCCCGCACACAGAAATCCATTCCCCATACACTGAACCACCTTCCCCGCACACTGAAACCCCTTCCCCACACACTGAAACCCCTTCCGCACACACTGAAACACCTTCCCCACTCACTGAAACCCATCCCCACACACACTGAAACACCTTTGCCACACACTGAAACCCATTCGCTACAGACTGAAACCCATTCCCCACACACTGAAGCACCTTCCCCACACACTGAAACCCCTTCCCCACACACTGAAACACCTTCCCCACACACTGAAACACATCCCCACACACTGGGACACCTTCCCCACACACTGAAACCCCTTACCCACGCACTGAAACCCTTCCCCACACACACTGAAACCCTTCCCCACACACTGAAACACCTTCCCAACACTCTGAAACCCACTTCCCACACACTGAAACCCCTTCCGCACACTCTGAAATACCTTCCCCACACACTGAAAGCCATCCCCACACACACTGAAACAACTTCCCCACACACTGAAACACCTTCCCCACACACTGAAACCCATCCCCACACACACTAAAACCCATCCCCACACACACTGAAACACCGTCCCCACACAATGAAACCCCTTCCCCGCACACAGAAACCCATTCCCCATACACTGAACCACCTTCCCCGCACACTGAAACCCCTTCCCCACACACTGAAACCCCTTCCGCACACACTGAAACACCTTCCCCACTCATTGAAACCATCCCCACACACACTGAAACACCTTTGCCACACACTGAAACCCATTCGCTACAGACTGAAACCCCTTCCCCACACACTGAAATCCTTCCCCACACACTGACACCCTTCCCCAATCACTGAAACCCATACCCACAAACTGAAACACCTTCCCCACACACTGAAACCCATACCCACACGCTGAAACACCTTCCCCACACACTGAAACACCTTCCCCACACATTGATACCCCTAATCCACGCACTGAAACACTTCCCCACGCACACTGAAACCCTTCCCCACACACTGAAACACCTTCCCAACACTCTGAAACCCACTTCCCACACACTGAAACCCCTTCCGCACACTCTGAAATACCTTCCCCACACACTGAAAGCCATCCCCACACACACTGAAACAACTTCCCCACACACTGAAACACCTTCCCCACACACTGAAACCCATCCCCACACACACTGAAACACCGTCCCCACACAATGAAACCCCTTCCCCGCACACAGAAACCCATTCCCCATACACTGAACCACCTTCCCCGCACACTGAAACCCCTTCCCCACACACTGAAACCCCTTCCGCACACACTGAAACACCTTCCCCACTCATTGAAACCCATCCCCACACACACTGAAACACCTTTGCCACACACTGAAACCCATTCGCTACAGACTGAAACCCCTTCCCCACACACTGAAATCCTTCCCCACAGACTGACACCCTTCCCCAATCACTGAAACCCATACCCACAAACTGAAACACCTTCCCCACACACTGAAACCCATACCCACACACTGAAACACCTTCCCCACACACTGAAACCCTTCCCCACACACTGAAACCCTTCCCCACACACTGAAACACATCCCGACACACTGAAAGCCGTCCCCACACGCTGAAACACCTTCCCCACACACTGAAACACCTTCCCCACACATTGATACCCCTAATCCACGCACTGAAACACTTCCCCACGCACTGAAACACCTTCCCCATACACTGAAAACCATCCCCTCACACTGAAACCATTACCCACACAATTAAACGCATCCCCACACACTGAAACCTCTTCCCCACACACTGAAACCCCTTCTCCACACACTGAAACCTTTTCCCCACACACTGATCCCACTTCCCCACATACTGAAACCCCTTCCGCCCACTCTGAAATACCTTCCCCACACACTGAAAGCCAACCCCACACACACTGAAACAACTTCCCCACACACTGAAACACCATACCCACACACTGAAACCCATCCCCACACACACTAAAACCCATCCCCACACACACTGAAACACCGTCCCCACACAATGAAACCCCTTCCCCGCACACAGAAACCCATTCCCCATACACTGAACCACCTTTCCCGCACACTGAAACCCATTCCCCATACACTGGACTCCCTTACCCACACACTGAAACCCCTTCCCCATACACTGAAACCCCTTCCGCACACACGGAAACACCTTCCCCACACACTGAAACCCATCCCCACACACACTGAAACAACTTCGCCACTCACTGAAACACACTCCCTGCACACTGAAACCCCTGCCCACACACTGAAACACCTTACCCACACACTGAAACACCTTCCCCACACCCTGAAAAGCATTCCCCACACACTGACACCCCTTCCGCACACACTGAAACAACTTCCCCACACACTGAAACACCTTCCCCACACACTGAAACCCATCCCCACACACACTAAAACCCATCCCCACACACATTGAAACACCGTCCCCACACAATGAAACCCCTTCCCCGCACACAGAAACCCATTCCCCATACACTGAACCACCTTTCCCGCACACTGAAACCCATTCCCCATACACTGGACTCCCTTACCCACACACTGAAACCCCTTCCCCATACACTGAAACCCCTTCCGCACACACGGAAACACCTTCCCCACACACTGAAACCCATCCCCACACACACTGAAACAACTTCGCCACTCACTGAAACACACTCCCTGCACACTGAAACCCCTGCCCACACACTGAAACACCTTACCCACACACTGAAACACCTTCCCCACACCCTGAAAAGCATTCCCCACACACTGACACCCCTTCCGCACACACTGAAACACATTCCCCACACACTGAAACCCTTCCCCACACACTGAAACCCCTTCCCCACACATGAAACCCATCCCCACACACTGAAACCCCATCCCCACACACTGAAACACCTTCCCCACACACTGAACCCCTTCCCCACACACTGAGACCCTTCCCCACACACTGAAACACATCCCCACACACTGAAACGCTTCCCCACAAACTGAAAACCCTTCCCCACACACTGAAACCACTTCCCCACACACTGATACACCTTCCCCACACACTGAAACACCTTCTCCACGCACTGAAACCCTTCCCCACACACTGAAACACCTTCCCCATACACTGAAACCCATCCCCACACATTGACACCCATCCCCACAAACTGAAACCCCGTCCCCACTCACTGAAACCTCTTCCCCTCACACTGAAACACTTCCCCATACACTGAAACACATCTCCACACACTGACACCCTTCCTCACACATTGAACCACTTCCCCACCCACTGAAACCCTTCCCCACACAAAGAAACACCTTCCCCATACACTGATATCCCTTCCCCACTCACTGAAATATCTTCCCCACAGACTGAAACACATTCGCCACACACTGAAACCCCTTCCCCACACATTGAAACCGTTCCCCACACACTGAAACACCTTCCCCACACACTGAAACACCTTCTCCACACACTGAAACCCCTTCCCCACACACTGAAATACCTTTCCCACACACTGAAACCCCTTCCGCACACGCTGAAACACCTTCCCCACACACTGAAAGCCATCCCCACACACACTGAAACCCACTCCCTGCACACTGAAACCCCTTCCCCACACACTGAAACACCTTCCCCACACACTGAAACACCTTCCCCATACACTAAAACCCATCCCACACACTGAAACCCCTTCCCCACTCACTGAAACCCCTTCCCCACACACTGAAACACTTCCCCACACACTGAAACACATCCCCACACACTGAAACCCTTCCCCACACACTGAAACACTTCCCCACACACTGAAACCCTTCCCCACACACAGAGACACCTACGCCATACACTGAAATCCCTTCCCCACTCACTAAAATATCATCCCCACACACTGAAACACATTCCCCACACACTGAAACACAATCCCCACACACTGAAACCCTTCCCCATACACTGAAACCCCTTCCCCACACACTGAAACCCATCCCCACACACTGAAACCCCTTCCCCACACACTGAAACACCTTCCCCACACACAGAAACACCTTCCACACACACTGAAAAACGTTCCCCAAACACTGAAACCCCTTCCTCACACACTGAAACCCCTTCCCCACACACTGAAACACCTTCCCCACAAATTGAAACACATTCCCCACACGCTGAAACCCATCCCCACACACACTGAAACACCTTCCCCACACACTGAAACCCATTCCCTACACACTGAAACACCTTCCCCACACACTGAAACCCTTCCCCACACACTGAAACACATCCCCACACACTGAAACACCTTCCCCACACACTGAAACACATTCCCCACACACTGAAACCCTTCCCCAAACACTGAAACACCTTCCCCACACACTGAATCCCCTTCCCCACACACTGAAACTCCTTCCCCACACACTGAAACTCCTTCCCAACACACTGAAACACATCCCCACACACTGAAGCACCTTCCCCACACACTGAAACCCCTTCCCCACACACTGAAACAACTTCCCCACACACTGAAACACCTTCTCCACACACTGAAACCCCTTCCCCACACACTGAAATACCTTTCCCACACACTGAAACCCCTTCCGCACACTCTGAAACACCTTCCCCACACACTGAAAGCCATCCCCACACACACTGAAACCCACTCCCTGCACACTGAAACCCCTTCCCCACACACTGAAACACCTTCCCCACACACTGAAGCACCTTCCCCACACACTGAAACCCCTTCCCCACACACTTACACCCCTTCCGCACACACTGAAACACATTCCCCACACACTGAAACCCTTCCCCACACACTGAAACCCCTTCCCCACACATGAAACCCATCCCCACACACTGAAACCCCATCCCCACACACTGAAACACCTTCCCCACACACTGAACCCCTTCCCCACACACTGAGACCCTTCCCCACACACTGAAACACATCCCCACACACTGAAACCCTTCCCCACAAACTGAAAACCGTTCCCCACACACTGAAACCACTTCCCCACACACTGATACACCTTCCCCACACACTGCAACACCTTCTCCACGCACTGAAACCCTTCCCCACACACTGAAACACCTTCCCCATACACTGAAACCCATCCCCACACATTGACACCCATCCCCACAAACTGAAACCCCGTCCCCACTCACTGAAACCTCTTCCCCACACACTGAAACACTTCCCCATACACTGAAACACATCTCCACACACTGACACCCTTCCTCACACATTGAACCACTTCCCCACCCACTGAAACCCTTCCCCACACAAAGAAACACCTTCCCCATACACTGATATCCCTTCCCCACTCACTGAAATATCTTCCCCACAGACTGAAACACATTCGCCACACACTGAAACCCCTTCCCCACACATTGAAACCGTTCCCCACACACTGAAACACCTTCCCCACACACTGAAACACCTTCTCCACACACTGAAACCCCTTCCCCACACACTGAAATACCTTTCCCACACACTGAAACCCCTTCCGCACACTCTGAAACACCTTCCCCACACACTGAAAGCCATCCCCACACACACTGAAACCCACTCCCTGCACACTGAAACCACTTCCCCACACACTGAAACACCTTCCCCACACACTGAAACACCTTCCCCATACACTAAAACCCATCCCACACACTGAAACCCCTTCCCCACTCACTGAAACCCCTTCCCCACACACTGAAACACTTCCCCACACACTGAAACACATCCCCACACACTGAAACCCTTCCCCACACACTGAAACACTTCCCCACACACTGAAACCCTTCCCCACACACAGAGACACCTACGCCATACACTGAAATCCCTTCCCCACTCACTAAAATATCATCCCCACACACTGAAACACATTCCCCACACACTGAAACACAATCCCCACACACTGAAACCCTTCCCCATACACTGAAACCCCTTCCCCACACACTGAAACCCATCCCCACACACTGAAACCCCTTCCCCACACACTGAAACACCTTCCCCACACACAGAAACACCTTCCACACACACTGAAAAACGTTCCCCAAACACTGAAACCCCTTCCTCACACACTGAAACCCCTTCCCCACACACTGAAACACCTTCCCCACAAATTGAAACACATTCCCCACACGCTGAAACCCATCCCCACACACACTGAAACACCTTCCCCACACACTGAAACCCATTCCCTACACACTGAAACACCTTCCCCACACACTGAAACCCTTCCCCACACACTGAAACACATCCCCACACACTGAAACACCTTCCCCACACACTGAAACACATTCCCCACACACTGAAACCCTTCCCCAAACACTGAAACACCTTCCCCACACACTGAATCCCCTTCCCCACACACTGAAACTCCTTCCCCACACACTGAAACTCCTTCCCAACACACTGAAACACATCCCCACACAATGAAGCACCTTCCCCACACACTGAAACCCCTTCCCCACACACTGAAACAACTTCCCCACACACTGAAACACCTTCTCCACACACTGAAACCCCTTCCCCACACACTGAAATACCTTTCCCACACACTGAAACCCCTTCCGCACACTCTGAAACACCTTCCCCACACACTGAAAGCCATCCCCACACACACTGAAACCCACTCCCTGCACACTGAAACCCCTTCCCCACACACTGAAACACCTTCCCCACACACTGAAGCACCTTCCCCACACACTGAAACCCCTTCCCCACACACTGACACCCCTTCCGCACACACTGAAACACATTCCCCACACACTGAAACCCTTCCCCACACACTGAAACCCCTTCCCCACACATGAAACCCATCCCCACACACTGAAACCCCATCCCCACACACTGAAACACCTTCCCCACACACTGAACCCCTTCCCCACACACTGAGACCCTTCCCCACACACTGAAACACATCCCCACACACTGAAACCCTTCCCCACAAACTGAAAACCCTTCCCCACACACTGAAACCACTTCCCCACACACTGATACACCTTCCCCACACACTGAAACACCTTCTCCACGCACTGAAACCCTTCCCCACACACTGAAACACCTTCCCCATACACTGAAACCCATCCCCACACATTGACACCCATCCCCACAAACTGAAACCCCGTCCCCACTCACTGAAACCTCTTCCCCACACACTGAAACACTTCCCCATACACTGAAACACATCTCCACACACTGACACCCTTCCTCACACATTGAACCACTTCCCCACCCACTGAAACCCTTCCCCACACAAAGAAACACCTTCCCCATACACTGATATCCCTTCCCCACTCACTGAAATATCTTCCCCACAGACTGAAACACATTCGCCACACACTGAAACCCCTTCCCCACACATTGAAACCGTTCCCCACACACTGAAACACCTTCCCCACACACTGAAACACCTTCTCCACACACTGAAACCCCTTCCCCACACACTGACACCCCTTCCGCACACACTGAAACACATTCCCCACACACTGAAACCCTTCCCCACACACTGAAACCCCTTCCCCACACATGAAACCCATCCCCACACACTGAAACCCCATCCCCACACACTGAAACACCTTCCCCACACACTGAACCCCTTCCCCACACACTGAGACCCTTCCCCACACACTGAAACACATCCCCACACACTGAAACCCTTCCCCACAAACTGAAAACCCTTCCCCACACACTGAAACCACTTCCCCACACACTGATTCACCTTCCCCACACACTGAAACACCTTCTCCACGCACTGAAACCCTTCCCCACACACTGAAACACCTTCCCCATACACTGAAACCCATCCCCACACATTGACACCCATCCCCACAAACTGAAACCCCGTCCCCACTCACTGAAACCTCTTCCCCACACACTGAAACACTTCCCCATACACTGAAACACATCTCCACACACTGACACCCTTCCTCACACATTGAACCACTTCCCCACCCACTGAAACCCTTCCCCACACAAAGAAACACCTTCCCCATACACTGATATCCCTTCCCCACTCACTGAAATATCTTCCCCACAGACTGAAACACATTCGCCACACACTGAAACCCCTTCCCCACACATTGAAACCGTTCCCCACACACTGAAACACCTTCCCCACACACTGAAACACCTTCTCCACACACTGAAACCCCTTCCCCACACACTGAAATACCTTTCCCACACACTGAAACCCCTTCCGCACACTCTGAAACACCTTCCCCACACACTGAAAGCCATCCCCACACACACTGAAACCCACTCCCTGCACACTGAAACCCCTTCCCCACACACTGAAACACCTTCCCCACACACTGAAACACCTTCCCCATACACTAAAACCCATCCCACACACTGAAACCCCTTCCCCACTCACTGAAACCCCTTCCCCACACACTGAAACACTTCCCCACACACTGAAACACATCCCCACACACTGAAACCCTTCCCCACACACTGAAACACTTCCCCACACACTGAAACCCTTCCCCACACACAGAGACACCTACGCCATACACTGAAATCCCTTCCCCACTCACTAAAATATCTTCCCCACACACTGAAACACATTCCCCACACACTGAAACACAATCCCCACACACTGAAACCCTTCCCCATACACTGAAACCCCTTCCCCACACACTGAAACCCATCCCCACACACTGAAACCCCTTCCCCACACACTGAAACACCTTCCCCACACACAGAAACACCTTCCACACACACTGAAAAACGTTCCCCAAACACTGAAACCCCTTCCTCACACACTGAAACCCCTTCCCCACACACTGAAACACCTTCCCCACACATTGAAACACATTCCCCACACGCTGAAACCCATCCCCACACACACTGAAACACCTTCCCCACACACTGAAACCCATTCCCTACACACTGAAACACCTTCCCCACACACTGAAACCCTTCCCCACACACTGAAACACATCCCCACACACTGAAACACCTTCCCCACACACTGAAACACATTCCCCACACACTGAAACCCTTCCCCAAACACTGAAACACCTTCCCCACACACTGAATCCCCTTCCCCACACACTGAAACTCCTTCCCCACACACTGAAACTCCTTCCCAACACACTGAAACACATCCCCACACACTGAAGCACCTTCCCCACACACTGAAACCCCTTCCCCACACACTGAAACAACTTCCCCACACACTGAAACACATCCCCACACACGGGACACCTTCCCCACACACTGAAACCCCTTCCCCACACACTGAAACCCTTCCGCACACACACTGAAACCGTTCCCCACACACTGAAACACCTTCCCCACACTCTGAAACCCACATCCCACACACTGAAAGCCATCCCCACACACACTGAAACAACTTCCCCACACACTGAAACACCTTCCCCACACACTGAAACCCATCCCCACACACACTGAAACCCATCCCCACACACACTGAAACACCATCACCACACAATGAAACCCCTTCCCCGCACACTGTACCACCTTCCCCGCACACTGAAACCCCTTCCCCACACACTGAAACCCCTTCTGCACACACTGAAACACCATCCCCACTCACTGAAACCCATCCCCACACACACTGAAACACCTTCGCCACACACTGAAACCCATTCCCTACAGACTGAAACCCCTTCCCCACACACTGAAACCCTTCCCCACACACTGAAACCCTTCCCCACTCACTGAAACCCATCCCCACACACACTGAAACACCGTCCCCACACAATGAAACCCATTCCCCGCACACAGAAATCCATTCCCCATACACTGAACCACCTTCCCCGCACACTGAAACCCCTTCCCCACACACTGAAACCCCTTCCGCACACACTGAAACACCTTCCCCACTCACTGAAACCCATCCCCACACACACTGAAACACCTTTGCCACACACTGAAACCCATTCGCTACAGACTGAAACCCATTCCCCACACACTGAAGCACCTTCCCCACACACTGAAACCCCTTCCCCACACACTGAAACACCTTCCCCACACACTGAAACACATCCCCACACACTGGGACACCTTCCCCACACACTGAAACCCCTTACCCACGCACTGAAACCCTTCCCCACACACACTGAAACCCTTCCCCACACACTGAAACACCTTCCCAACACTCTGAAACCCACTTCCCACACACTGAAACCCCTTCCGCACACTCTGAAATACCTTCCCCACACACTGAAAGCCATCCCCACACACACTGAAACAACTTCCCCACACACTGAAACACCTTCCCCACACACTGAAACCCATCCCCACACACACTAAAACCCATCCCCACACACACTGAAACACCGTCCCCACACAATGAAACCCCTTCCCCGCACACAGAAACCCATTCCCCATACACTGAACCACCTTCCCCGCACACTGAAACCCCTTCCCCACACACTGAAACCCCTTCCGCACACACTGAAACACCTTCCCCACTCATTGAAACCCATCCCCACACACACTGAAACACCTTTGCCACACACTGAAACCCATTCGCTACAGACTGAAACCCCTTCCCCACACACTGAAATCCTTCCCCACAGACTGACACCCTTCCCCAATCACTGAAACCCATACCCACAAACTGAAACACCTTCCCCACACACTGAAACCCATACCCACACACTGAAACACCTTCCCCACACACTGAAACCCTTCCCCACACACTGAAACCCTTCCCCACACACTGAAACACATCCCGACACACTGAAAGCCGTCCCCACACGCTGAAACACCTTCCCCACACACTGAAACACCTTCCCCACACATTGATACCCCTAATCCACGCACTGAAACACTTCCCCACGCACTGAAACACCTTCCCCATTCACTGAAAACCATCCCCTCACACTGAAACCATTACCCACACAATGAAACGCATCCCCACACACTGAAACCTCTTCCCCACACACTGAAACCCCTTCTCCACACACTGAAACCTTTTCCCCACACACTGATCCCACTTCCCCACATACTGAAACCCCTTCCCCACACTCTGCAACAACTTCCCCACACACTGAAACCTCTTCACCACACACTGAAACCACTTCCCCACACACTGAAACCCCTTCCCCACCCACTGAAACCTCTTCCCCACACACTGAAACCCCTTCCCCACAGACTGAAACCCCTTAAGCACACACTGAAACCCATCCCCACACACAGAAATCTCTTCCCCACACACTGAAACCCCTTCCCCACACACTGAAACCCCTTCCCCACACACTGAAACACATCCCCAAACACTGAAACCCCTTCCGTACACACTGAAACACCTTTCCCTCACACTGAAACCCTTCCGCACACTCTGAAACACCTTCCCCACACACTGAAAGCCATCCCCACACACACTGAAACAACTTCCCCACACACTGAAACCAATCCCCACACACACTGAAGCACCGTCCCCACACAATGAAACCCCTTTCCCGCACACTGAAACCCATTCCCCATACACTGGACCCCCTTACCCGCACACTGAAACCCCTTCCCCATACACTGAAACACATACCCACACACTGGGACACCTTCCCCACACACTGAAACCCCTTACCCACGCACTGAAACCATTCCCCACACACACTGAAACCCTTCCCCACACACTGAAACACCTTCCCCACACTCTGAAAGCCACTTCCCACACACTGAAACCCCTTCCGCACACTCTGAAACACCTTCCCCACACACTGAAAGCCATCCCCACAAACACTGAAACAACTTCCCCACACACTGAAACACCTTCCCCACACACTGAAACCCATCCCCACACACACTAAAACCCATCCCCACACACACTGAAACACCGTCCCCACACAATGAAACCCCTTCCCCGCACACAGAAACCCATTCCCCATACACTGAACCACCTTCCCCGCACACTGAAACCCCTTCCCCGCACACTGAAACCCCTTCCCCACACACTGAAACCCCTTCCGCACACACTGAAACACCTTCCCCACTCATTGAAACCCATCCCCACACACACTGAAACACCTTTGCCACACACTGAAACCCATTCGCTACAGACTGAAACCCCTTCCCCACACACTGAAATCCTTCCCCACAGACTGACACCCTTCCCCAATCACTGAAACCCATACCCACAAACTGAAACACCTTCCCCACACACTGAAACCCATACCCACACACTGAAACACCTTCCCCACACACTGAAACCCTTCCCCACACACTGAAACCCTTCCCCACACACTGAAACACATCCCGACACACTGAAAGCCTTCCCCACACGCTGAAACACCTTCCCCACACACTGAAACACCTTCCCCACACACTGATACCCCTAATCCACGCACTGAAACACTTCCCCACGCACTGAAACACCTTCCCCATACACTGAAATCCATCCCCTCACACTGAAACCATTACCCACACAATGAAACGCATCCCCACACACTGAAACCTCTTCCCCACACACTGAAACCCCTTCTCCACACACTGAAACCTTTTCCCCACACTGATCCCACTTCCCCACATACTGAAACCCCTTCCCCACACTCTGCAACAACTTCCCCACACACTGAAACCTCTTCACCACACACTGAAACCACTTCCCCACACACTGAAACCCCTTCCCCACCCACTGAAACCTCTTCCCCACACACTGAAACCCCTTCCCCACAGACTGAAACCCCTTAAGCACACACTGAAACCCATCCCCACACACAGAAATCTCTTCCCCACACACTGAAACCCCTTCCCCACACACTGAAACCCCTTCCCCACACACTGAAACACATCCCCAAACACTGAAACCCCTTCCGTACACACTGAAACACCTTTCCCACACACTGAAACCCTTCCGCACACTCTGAAACACCTTCCCCACACACTGAAAGCCATCCCCACACACACTGAAACAACTTCCCCACACACTGAAACCAATCCCCACACACACTGAAGCACCGTCCCCACACAATGAAACCCCTTTCCCGCACACTGAAACCCATTCCCCATACACTGGACCCCCTTACCCGCACACTGAAACCCCTTCCCCATACACTGAAACACATACCCACACACTGGGACACCTTCCCCACACACTGAAACCCCTTACCCACGCACTGAAACCATTCCCCACACACACTGAAACCCTTCCCCACACACTGAAACACCTTCCCCACACTCTGAAAGCCACTTCCCACACACTGAAACCCCTTCCGCACACTCTGAAACACCTTCCCCACACACTGAAAGCCATCCCCACAAACACTGAAACAACTTCCCCACACACTGAAACACCTTCCCCACACACTGAAACCCATCCCCACACACACTAAAACCCATCCCCACACACACTGAAACACCGTCCCCACACAATGAAACCCCTTCCCCGCACACAGAAACCCATTCCCCATACACTGAACCACCTTCCCCGCACACTGAAACCCCTTCCCCGCACACTGAAACCCCTTCCCCACACACTGAAACCCCTTCCGCACACACTGAAACACCTTCCCCACTCATTGAAACTCATCCCCACACACACTGAAACACCTTTGCCACACACTGAAACCCATTCGCTACAGACTGAAACCCCTTCCCCACACACTGAAATCCTTCCCCACAGACTGACACCCTTCCCCAATCACTGAAACCCATACCCACAAACTGAAACACCTTCCCCACACACTGAAACCCATACCCACACACTGAAACACCTTCCCCACACACTGAAACCCTTCCCCACACACTGAAACCCTTCCCCACACACTGAAACACATCCCGACACACTGAAAGCCTTCCCCACACGCTGAAACACCTTCCCCACACACTGAAACACCTTCCCCACACACTGATACCCCTAATCCACGCACTGAAACACTTCCCCATACACTGAAACACCTTCCCCATACACTGAAAACCATCCCCTCACACTGAAACCATTACCCACACAATGAAACGCATCCCCACACACTGAAACCTCTTCCCCACACACTGAAACCCCTTCTCCACACACTGAAACCTTTTCCCCACACACTGATCCCACTTCCCCACATACTGAAACCCCTTCCCCACACTCTGCAACAACTTCCCCACACACTGAAACCTCTTCACCACACACTGAAACCACTTCCCCACACACTGAAACCCCTTCCCCACCAACTGAAACCTCTTCCCCACACACTGAAACCCCTTCCCCACAGACTGAAACCCCTTAAGCACACACTGAAACCCATCCCCACACACAGAAATCTCTTCCCCACACACTGAAACCCCTTCCCCACACACTGAAACCCCTTCCCCACACACTGAAACACATCCCCAAACACTGAAACCCCTTCCGTACACACTGAAACACCTTTCCCACACACTGAAACCCTTCCGCACACTCTGAAACACCTTCCCCACACACTGAAAGCCATCCCCACGCACACTGAAACAACTTCCCCACACACTGAAACCAATCCCCACACACACTGAAGCACCGTCCCCACACAATGAAACCCCTTTCCCGCACACTGAAACCCATTCCCCATACACTGGACCCCCTTACCCGCACACTGAAACCCCTTCCCCATACACTGAAACACATACCCACACACTGGGACACCTTCCCCACACACTGAAACCCCTTACCCACGCACTGAAACCATTCCCCACACACACTGAAACCCTTCCCCACACACTGAAACACCTTCCCCACACTCTGAAAGCCACTTCCCACACACTGAAACCCCTTCCGCACACTCTGAAACACCTTCCCCACACACTGAAAGCCATCCCCACAAACACTGAAACAACTTCCCCACACACTGAAACACCTTCCCCACACACTGAAACCCATCCCCACACACACTAAAACCCATCCCCACACACACTGAAACACCGTCCCCACACAATGAAACCCCTTCCCCGCACACAGAAACCCATTCCCCATACACTGAACCACCTTCCCCGCACACTGAAACCCCTTCCCCACACACTGAAACCCCTTCCGCACACACTGAAACACCTTCCCCACTCATTGAAACCTTGAAACCCATCCCCACACACACTGAAACACCTTCGCCTCACACTGAAACCCATTCGCTACAGACTGAAACCCCTTCCCCACACACTGAAACCCTTCCCCACACACTGAAACCCTTCCCCACTCACTGAAACCCATACCCACAAACTGAAACACCTTCCCCACACACTGAAACCCATACCCACACACTGAAACACCTTCCCCACACACTGAAACCCTTCCCCACACACTGAAACCCTTCCCCACACACTGAAACACATCCCGACACACTGAAAGCCTTCCCCACACGCTGAAACACCTTCCCCACACACTGAAACACCTTCCCCACACACTGAAACCCCTAATCCAAGCACTGAAACACTTCCCCACGCACTGAAACACCTTCCCCATACACTGAAACCACTTCCCCACAGACTGAAACCCCTTCCACACACTCTGAAAGCTCTTCCACACACACTGCAACCCTTCCCCACACACTGAAACCCCTTCCCCACACACTGAAACCCTTCCCCACACACTGAAACACATCCCCACACACTGAAACCCTTCCCCACAAACTGAAACACTTCCCCACCCACTGAAACCCCTTCCCCACACACTGAAACCCCTTCCGCACACACTGAAACACCTTCCTCACTCATTGAAACCTTGAAACCCATCCCCACACACACTGAAACACCTTCGCCTCACACTGAAACCCATTCGCTACAGACTGAAACCCCTTCCCCACACACTGAAACCCTTCCCCACACACTGAAACCCTTCCCCACTCACTGAAACCCATACCCACAAACTGAAACACCTTCCCCACACACTGAAACCCATACCCACACACTGAAACACCTTCCCCACACACTGAAACCCTTCCCCACACACTGAAACCCTTCCCCACACACTGAAACACATCCCGACACACTGAAAGCCTTCCCCACACGCTGAAACACCTTCCCCACACACTGAAACACCTTCCCCACACACTGAAACCCCTAATCCACGCACTGAAACACTTCCCCACGCACTGAAACACCTTCCCCATACACTGAAACCACTTCCCCACAGACTGAAACCCCTTCCACACACTCTGAAAGCTCTTCCACACACACTGCAACCCTTCCCCACACACTGAAACCCCTTCCCCACACACTGAAACCCTTCCCCACACACTGAAACACATCCCCACACACTGAAACCCTTCCCCACAAACTGAAACACTTCCCCACACACTGAAACCCTTCCCCACACACTGAAACACCTTCCCATACACTGAAATTCCTTCCCCAATCACTGAAATACCTTCCCCACACACTGAAACACCTTCCCCACACACTGAAACACCTTCCCCACACATTGAAACCCTTCCCCACACACTGAAACACCTTTCCCACACACTGAAACACCTTCCCCACATACTGAAACCCCTTCCCCACACACTGAAGCACCTTCCAACACACTGAAACACCTTCCCCACACACTGAAATGCATTCCCCACACACTGAAACCCCTTCCGCACACACTGAAACACATTCCCCACACACTGAAACCCTTCCCCACACACTGAAACCCCTTCCCCACACACTGAAACCCTTCCCCACACACTGAAACCCCATCCCCACACACTGAAACACCTTCCCCACACACTGAAACCCTTCCCCACACACTGAAACCCTTCCCCACACACTGAAACACATCCCCACACACTGAAACCCTTCCCCACAAACTGAAAACCCTTCCCCACACACTGAAACACCTTCCCCACACACTGAAACACCTTCCCCACACACTGAAACCCCTTCTCCACGCACTGAAACCCTTCCCCACACACTGAAACACCTTCCCCATACAGTGAAACCCATCCCCACACATTGAAACCCATCCCCACACACTGAAACCCCGTCCTCACTCACTGAAACCTCTTCCCCACACACTGAAACACTTCCCCACACACTGAAACACATCCCCTAACACTGACACCCTTCCTCACACATTGAACCACTTCCCCACAAACAGAAACCCTTCCCCACACAAAGAAACACCTTCCCCATACACTGAAATCCCTTCCCCACTCACTGAAATATCTTCCCCACAGACTGAAACACATTCCCCACACACTGAAACCCCTTCCCCACACGTTGAAACACTTCCCCACACACTGAAACACCTTCCCCACACACTGAAACACCTTCTCCACACACTGAAACCCCTTCCCCACACACTGAAACACCTTTCCCACACACTGAAACCCCTTCCGCACACTCTGAAACACCTTCCCCACACACTGAAAGCCATCCCCACACACACTGAAACAACTTCCCCACACACTGAAACACCTTCCCCACACACTGAAACCCATCCCCACACACACCGAAGCACCGTCCCCAAACAATGAAACCCCTTTCCCGCACACTGAAACCCATTCCCCATACACTGGACTCCCTTACCCGCACACTGAAACCCCTACCCATACACTGAAACCCCTTCCGCACACACGGAAACACCTTCCCCACACACTGAAGCCCATCCCCACACACACTGGAACACCTTCGCCACTCACTGAAACCCACTCCCTGCACACTGAAACCCCTTCCCCACACACTGAAACACCTTCCCCACACACTGAAACACCTTCCCCACACACTGAAACGCATTCTCCACACACTGACACCCCTTCCGCACACACTGAAACACATTCCCCACACACTGAAACCCTTCCCCACACACTGAAACCCCTTCCCCACACATGAAACCCATCCCCACACACTGAAACCCCATCCCCACACACTGAAACACCTTCCCCACACACTGAACCCCTTCCCCACACACTGAGACCCTTCCCCACACACTGAAACCCTTTCCCACACACAGAAACACATCCCCACACACTGAAACCCTTCCCCACAAACTGAAAACTCTTCCCCACACACTGAAACACCTTCCCCACACACTGAAACACCTTCTCCACGCACTGAAACCCTTCCCCAAACACTGAAACACCTTCTCCATACACTGAAACCCATCCCCACACATTGAAACCCATCCCCACACACTGAAACCCCGTCCCCACTCACTGAAACCTCTTCCCCACACACTGAAACACTTCCCCATACACTGAAACACATCTCCACACACTGACACCCTTCCTCACACATTGAACCACTTCCCCACACACTGAAACCCTTCCCCGCACAAAGAAACACCTTCCCCATACACTGAAATCCCTTCCCCACTCACTGAAATATCTTCCCCACAGTCTGAAACACATTCCCCACACACTGAAACCCCTTCCCCACAAATTGAAACCGTTCCCCACACACTGAAACAACTTCCCCACACACTGAAACCCCTTCCCCACACACTGAAATACCTTTCCCACACACTGAAACCCCTTCCGCACACTCTGAAACACCTTCCCCACACACTGAAAGCCATTCCCACACACACTGAAACCCACTCCCTGCACACTGAAACCCCTTCCTCACACACTGAAACAACTTCCCCACACACTGAAACACCTTCCCCATACACTAAAACCCATCCCACACACTGAAACCCCTTCCCCACTCACTGAAACCCCTTCCCCACACACTGAAACACTTCCCCACACACTGAAACACATCCCCACACACTGAAACCCTTCCCCACACACTGAAACACTTCCCCACACACTGAAACCCTTCCCCACACACAGAGACACCTACGCCATACACTGAAATCCCTTCCCCACTCACTGAAATATCTTCCCCACACACTGAAACACATGCCCCACACACTGAAACACAATCCCCACACACTGAAAACCTTCCCCATACACTGAAACCCCTTCCCCACACACTGAAACCCATCCCCACACACTGAAACCCCTTCCCCACACACTGAAACACCTTCCCCACACACAGAAACACCTTCCACACACACTGAAAAACGTTCCCCAAACACTGAAACCCCTTCCTCACACACTGAAACCCCTTCCCCACACACTGAAACACCTTCCCCACATACTGAAACCCATCCCCACACACACTGAAACACCTTCCCCACACACTGAAACCCATTCACTACACACTGAAACACCTTCCCCACACACTGAAACCCTTCCCCACACACTGAAACACATCCCCACACACTGAAACACCTTCCCCACACACTGAAACACATTCCCCACACAATGAAACCCTTCCCCAAACACTGAAACACCTTCCCCACACACTGAATCCCCTTCCCCACACACTGAAACCCCTTCCCCACACACTGAAACTCCTTCCCAACACACTGAAACACATCCCCACACACTGAAGCACCTTCCCCACACACTGAAAGCCTTCCCCACACGCTGAAACACCTTCCCCACACACTGAAACACCTTCCCCACACACTGAAACCCTTCCCCACACACTGAAACACATCCCCACACACTGAAGCACCTTCCCCACACACTGAAACCCCTTCCCCACACACTGAAACACCCTCCCCACACACTGAAACACATCCCCAGACACTGGGACACCTTCCCCACACACTGAAACCCCTTCCCCACGCACTGAAACCCTTCTGCACACACACTGAAACCGTTCCCCACACACTGAAACACCTTCCCCACACTCTGAAACCCACTTCCCACACACTGAAACCCCTTCCGCACACTCTGAATCACCTTCCCCACACACTGAAAGCCATCCCCATACACACTGAAACAACTTCCCCACACACTGAAACACCTTCCCCACACACTGAAACCCATCCCCACACACATCGAAACCCATCCCCACACACACTGAAACACCATCACCACACAATGAAACCCCTTCCCCGCACACAGAAACCCATTCCCCATACACTGAACCACCTTCCCCGCACACTGAAACCCCTTCCCCACACACTGAAACCCCTTCTGCACACACTGAAACACCTTCCCCACTCACTGAAACCCATCCCCACACACACTGAAACACCTTCGCCACACACTGAAACCCATTCCCTCCAGACTGAAACCCCTTCCCCACACACTGAAATCCTTCCCCACACACTGAAACCCTTCCCCACTCACTGAAACCCATACCCACAAACTGAAACACCTTCCCCACACACTGAAACCCATACCCACTCACTGAAACACCTTCCCCACACACTTAAACCCTTCCCCACACACTGAAACACATCCCCACACACAGAAAGTCTTCCCCATACACTGAAACCCATCCCCACACACACTAAAACCTATCCCCACACACACTGAAACACCGTCCCCACACAATGAAACCCATTCCCCGCACACAGCAATCCATTCCCCATACACTGAACCACCTTCCCCGCACACTGAAACCCCTTCCCCACACACTGAAACCCCTTCCGCACACACTGAAACACCTTCCCCACTCACTGAAACCCATCCCCACACACAGTGAAACACCTTCGCCACACGCTGAAACCCATTCGCTGCAGACTGAAACCCATTCCCCACACACTGAAGCATCTTCCCCACACACTGAAACCCCTTCCCCACTCACTGAAACACCTTCCCCACACACTGAAACACATCCCCACACACTGGGACACCTTCCCCACACACTGAAACCCCTTACCCACGCACTGAAACCCTTCCCCACACACACTGAAACCCTTCCCCACACACTGAAACACCTTCCCAACTCTCTGAAACCCACTTCCCACACACTGAAACCCCTTCCGCACACTCTGAAACACCTTCCCCACACACTGAAAGCCATCCCCACACACACTGAAACAACTTCCCCACACACTGAAACACCTTCCCCACACACTGAAACCCATCCCCACACACACTAAAACCCATCCCCACACACACTGAAACACCGTCCCCACACAATGAAACCACTTCCCCGCACACAGAAACCCATTCCCCATACACTGAACCACCTTCCCCGCACACTGAAACCCCTTCCCCACACACTGAAACCCCTTCCGCACACACTGAAACACCTTCCCCACTCATTGAAACCATCCCCACACACACTGAAACACCTTTGCCACACACTGAAACCCATTCGCTACAGACTGAAACCCCTTCCCCACACACTGAAATCCTTCCCCACAGACTGAAACCCTTCCCCACTCACTGAAACCCATACCCACAAACTGAAACAACTTCCCCACACACTGAAACCCATACCCACACACTGAAACACCTTCCCCACACACTGAAACCCTTCCCCACACACTGAAACCCTTCCCCACACACTGAAACACATCCCGTCACACTGAAAGCCTTCCCCACACGCTGAAACACCTTCCCCACTCACTGAAACACCTTCCCCACACACTGATACCCCTAATCCACGCACTGAAACACTTCCCCACGCACTGAAACACCTTCCCCATACACTGAAAACCATCCCCTCACACTGAAACCATTACCCACACAATGAAACGCATCCCCACACACTGAAACCTCTTCCCCACACACTGAAACCCCTTCTCCACACACTGAAACCTTTTCCACACACACTGAACCCACTTCCCCACATACTGAAACCCCTTCCCCACACTCTGCAACCACTTCCCCACACACTGAAACCTCTTCACCACACACTGAAACCACTTCCCCACACACTGAAACCCCTTCCCCACACACTGAAACCCCTTCCGCACACACTGAAACACCTTCCCCACTCATTGAAACCCATCCCCACACACACTGAAACACCTTCGCCTCACACTGAAACCCATTCGCGACAGACTGAAACCCCTTCCCCACACACTGAAACCCTTCCCCACACACTAAAACCCTTCCCCACTCACTGAAACCCATACCCACAAACTGAAACACCTTCCCCACACACTGAAACCCATACCCACACACTGAAACACCTTCCCCACACACTGAAACCCTTCCCCACACACTGAAACTCTTCCCCACACACTGAAACACATCCCGACACACTGAAAGCCTTCCCCATACGCTGAAACACCATCCCCACACACTGAAACACCTTCCCCACACACTGATACCCCTAATCCACGCACTGAAACACTTCCCCACGCACTGAAACACCTTCCCCATACACTGAAAACCATCCCCTCACACTGAAACCATTACCCACACAATGAAACGCATCCCCACACACTGAAACCACTTCCCCACACACTGAAACATCTTCACCACACACTGAAACCACTTCCCCACACACTGAAACCCCTTCCCCACACACTGAAACCCCTTCCCCACAGACCGAAACCCCTTAAGCACACACTGAAACCCATCCCCACACACAGAAATATCTTCCCCACACACTGAAACCCCTTCCCCACACACTGAAACCCCTTCCCCACACACTGAAACACATCCCCAAACACTGAAACCCCTTCCCTACACACTGAAACACCTTTCCCACACACTGAAACCCTTCCGCACACTCTGAAACACCTTCCCCACACACTGAAAGCCATGCCCACACGCACTGAAACAACTTCCCCACACACTGAAACACCTTCCCCACACACTGAAACACCTTCCCCACACACTGAAACCCATCCCCACACACACTGAAGCACCGTCCCCACACAATCAAACCCCTTTCCCGCACACTGAATTCCATTCCCCATACATTGGACCCCCTTACCCGCACAATGAAACCCCTTCCCCATACACTGAAACCCCTTGCGCACACACGGAAACAGCTTCCCCACACACTGAAACCCATCCCCACACACACTGAAACACCTTCGCCACACACTGAAACCCACTCCCTGCACACTGAAACCCCTTCCCCACACACTGAAACACCTTCCCCACACACTGAAACACCTTCCCCACACACTGAAACGCATTCCCCACACACTGACACCCCTTCCGCACACACTGAAACACATTCCCCACACACTGAAACCCTTCCCCACACACTGAAACCCCTTCCCCACACACTGAAACCAATCCCCACACACTGAAACCCCATGGCCACACACTGAAACACCTTCCCCACACACTGAAACCCTTCCCCACACACTGAAACCCTTCCCCACACACTGAAACACATCCCCACACACTGAAACCCTTCCCCACAAACTGAAAACCCTTCCCCACACACTGAAACACCTTCCCCACACACTGAAACACCTTCCCCACACACTGAAACCCCTTCTCCACGCACTGAAACCCTTCCCCACACACTGAAACACATTCCCCACACACTGAAACCCCTTTCCCACACATTGAAATCCTTCCCCACACACTGAAACACCTTCCCCACATACTGAAACCCCTTCCCCACACACTGAAACACCTTCCCCACACACTGAAACACCTTCCCCACACACTGAAACACATTCCCCACACACTGACACCCATTCCGCACACACTGAAACACATTCCCCACACACTGAAACCCTTCCCCATACACTGAAACCCCTTCCCCACACACTGAAACCCATCCCCACACACTGAAACCCCTTCTCTACACACTGAAACACCTTCCCCACACACTGAAATACCTTCCACACACACTGAAAAACGTTCCCCAAACACTGAAACCCCTTCCTCACACACTGCAACCCCTTCCCCACACACTGAAACACCTTCCCCACACATTGAAACACCTTCCCCACACACTGAAACCCATCCCCACACACACTGAAACACCTTCCCCACACACTGAAACCCATTCCCTACACACTGAAACACCTTCCCCACACACTGAAACCCTTCCCCACACACTGAAACACATCCCCACACACTGAAACACCTTCCCCACACACTGAAACACCTTCCCCACACACTGAAACACATTGTCCACACACTGAAACCCTTCCCCAAACACTGAAATACCTTCCCCACACACTGCAACTCATTCCCCACACAGTGAAACCCATTACCCACACATTGAAACCCTTCCCCACACACTGAAACACCTTCCCTGCACACTGAAACACCTTCCCCACACACTGAAACACCTTCCCCACACACTGAAACGCATTCCCCACACACTGACACCCCTTCCACACACACTGAAACACATTCCCCACACACTGAAAACCATCCCCACAAACTGAAACCCCATCCCCACACACTGAAACACCTTCCCCACACACTGAAACCCTTCCCCACACACTGAAACCCTTCCCCACACACTGAAACACGTCCCCACACACTGAAACCCTTCCCCACAAACTGAAGACCCTTCCCCACACACTGAAACACCTTCCCCACACACTGAAACACCTTGCCCATACACTAAAACCCATCCCCACACACTGAAACCCCTTCCCCACTCACTGAAACCCCTTCCCCACACACTGAAACACTTCCCCACACACTGAAACCCTTCCCCACACACAGAGACACCTACGCCATACACTGAAATCCATTCCCCACTCACTGAAATATCTTCCCCACACACTGAAACACATTCCCCACACACTGAAACCCCTTCCCCACACATTGAAATCCTTCCCCACACACTGAAACACCTTCCCCACACACTGAAACCCCTTCCCCACTCACTGAAACCCCTTCCCCACACACTGAAACACTTCCCCACACACTGAAACACATCCCCACACACTGAAACCCTTCCCCACACACTGAAACACTTCCCCACACACTGAAACCCTTCCCCACACACAGAGACACCTACGCCATACACTGAAATCCATTCCCCACTCACTGAAATATCTTCCCCACACACTGAAACACCTTCCCCACACACTGAAACACCTTCCCCACACACTGAAACACATTGCCCACACACTGACACCCATTCCGCACACACTGAAACACATTCCCCACACACTGAAACCCTTCCCCATACACTGAAGCCCCTTCCCCACACACTGAAACCCATCCCCACACACTGAAACCCCTTCCCCACACACTGAAACACCTTCCCCACACACTGAAATACATTGCACACACACTGAGAAACGTTACCCAAACACTGAAACCCCTTCCCCACACACTGCAACCCCTTCCCCACACACTGAAACACCTTCCCCACACATTGAAACACCTTCCCCACACACTGAAACCCATCCCCACACACACTGAAACACCTTCCCCACACACTGAAACCCATTCCCTACACACATTGAAACACCTTCCCCACACACTGAAACCCTTCCCCACACACTGAAACACATCCCCACACACTGAAACACCTTCTCCACACACTGAAACACATTCCCCACACACTGAAACCCTTCCCCAAACACTGAAACACCTTCCCCACACACTGAATCCCCTTCCCCACACACTGAAACCACGTCCCCACACACTGAAACTCCTTCCCAACACATTGAAACACATCCCCACACACTGAAGCACCTTCCCCACACACTGAAACCCCTTCCCCACACACTGAAACACCTTCCCCACACACTGAAACACATCCCCACACACTGGGACACCTTCCCCACACACTGATACCCATTCCCCACACACTGAAACCCTTCCCCACACACACTGAAACCGTTCCCCACACACCGAAACACCTTCCCCAGACTGTGAAACCCACTTCCCACACACTGAAACCCCTTCCGCACACTCTGAAACACCTTCCCCACACACTGAAAGCCATCCCCACACACACTGAAACAACTTCCCCACACACTGAAACACCTTCCCCACACACTGAAACCCATCCCCACACACACTGAAACCCATCCCCAAACACACGGAAACACCTTCCCCACACAATGAAAGCCCTTCCCCGCACACAGAAACCCATTCCCCATACACTGAACCACCTTCCCCGCACACTGAAACACCTTCCCCACTCACTGAAACCCATCCCCACACACACTGAAACACCTTCGCCACACACTGAAACCCATTCCCTACAGACTGAAACCCTTCCCCACACACAGAAACCCTTCCACACACACTGAAACCCTTCCCCACTCACTGAAACCCATACCCACAAACTGAAACACCTTCCCCACACACTGAAAACCATACCCACACACTGAAACACCTTCCCCACACACTGAAACCCTTCCCCACACCCTGAAACCCTTCCCCACACACTGAAACACATCCCCACACACTGAAACCCTTCCCCACAAACTGAAGACCCTTCCCCACAAACTGAAACACCTTCCCCACACACTGAAACACCTTCCCCATACACTACAACCCATCCCCACACACTGAAACCCCTTCCCCACTCACTGAAACCCCTTCCCCACACACTGAAACACTTCCCCACACACTGAAACACATCCCCACACACTGAAACCCCTCCCCACACACTGAAACACTTATCCACACACTGAAACCCTTCCCCACACACAGAGACACCTACGCCATGCACTGAAATCCATTCCCCACTCACTGAAATATCTTCCCCACACACTGAAACACATTCCCCACACACTGAAACCCCTTCCCCATACATTGAAATCCTTCCCCACACACTGAAACACCTTCCCCACACACTGAAACACCTTCCCCACACACTGAAACACCTTCCCCACACACTGAAACACCTACCCCACACACTGAAACACATTGCCCACACACTGACACCCATTCCGCACACACTGAAACACATTCCCCACACACTGAAACCCTTCCCCATACACTGAAGCCCCTTCCCCACACACTGAAACCCATCCCCACACACTGAAACCCCTTCCCCACACACTGAAACACCTTCCCCACACACTGAAATAAATTAAACACACACTTAAAAACGTTCCCCAAACACTGAAACCCCTTCCCCACACTCTGCAACCCCTTCCACACACACTGAAACACCTTCCCCACTCATTGAAACACCTTCCCCACACACTGAAACCCATCCCAACACACACTGAAACACCTTCCCCACACACTGAAACCCATTCCCTACACACTGAAACACCTTCCCCACACACAGAAACCCTTCCCCACACACTGAAACACATCCCCACACACTGAAACACCTTCTCCACACACTGAAACACATTCCCCTCACACTGAAACCCTTCCCCAAACACTGAAACACCTTCCCCACACACTGAATCCCCTTCCCCACACACTGAAACCACGTCCCCACACACTGAAACTCCTTCCCAACACATTGAAACACATCCCCACACACTGAAGCACCTTCCCCACACACTGATACCCCTTCCCCACACACTGAAACACCTTCCCCACACACTGAAACACATCCCCACACACTGGGACACCTTCCCCACACACTGAAACCCCTTCCCCACACACTGAAACCCTTCCCCACACACACTGAAACCGTTCCCCACACACCGAAACACCTTCCCCAGACTCTGAAACCCACTTCCCGCACACTGAAACCCCTTCCGCACACTCTGAAACACCTTCCCCACACACTGAAAGCCATCCCCACACACACTGAAACAACTTCCCCACACACTGAAACACCTTCCCCACACACTGAAACCCATCCCCACACACACTGAAACCCATCCCCACACACACGGAAACACCTTCCCCACACAATGAAACCCCTTTCCCGCACACAGAAACCAATTCCCCATACACTGAACCACCTTCCCCGCACACTGAAACACCTTCCCCACTCACTGAAACCCATCCCCACACACACTGAAACACCTTCGCCACACACTGAAACCCATTCCCTACAGACTGAAACCCTTCCCCACACACTGAAACCCTTCCACACACACTGAAACCCTTCCCCACTCACTGAAACCCATACCCACAAACTGAAACACCTTCCCCACACACTGAAACCCATACCCACACACTGAAACACCTTCCCCACACACTTAAACCATTCCCCACACACTGAAACCCTTCCCCACACACTGAAACACATCCCCACACACTGAAACCCATCCCCACACACACTGAAACACCTTCCCCACACACTGAAACACATCCCCACACACTGAAACCCATCCCCACACACACTGAAACACCTTCCCCACACACTGAAACCCATTCCCTACACACTGAAACACCTTCCCCACACACTGAAACCCATCCCACACACTGAAACCCTTCCCCAAACACTGAAACACCTTCCCCACACACTGAATCCCCTTCCCCACACACTGAAACTCCTTCCCAACACACTGAAAGACATCCCCACACACTGAAGCACCTTCCCCACACACTGAAACCCCTTCCCCACACACTGAAACACCTTCTCCACACACTGAAACACATCCCCACACACTGGGACACCTTCCCCACACGCTCAAACCCCTTCCCCACGCACTGACACCCTTTCCCACACACACTGAAACCCTTCCCCACACACTGAAACACCTTCCCCACACTCTGAAACCCACTTCCCACACACTGAAACCCCTTCCGCACAATCTGAAACACCTTCCCCACACACTGAAAGCCATCCCCACACACACTAAAACAACTTCCCCACACACTGAAACACCTTCCCCACACACTGAAACCCATCCCCACACACTCTGAAACCCATCCCCACACACAATGAAACACCGTCCCCACACAATGAAACCCCTTCCCCGCACACAGAAACCCATTCCCCATACACTGAACCACCTTCCCCGCACACTGAAACCCCTTCCCCACACACTGAAACCCCTTCCGCACACACTGAAACACCTTCCCCACTCACTGAAACCCATCCCCACACACACTGAAACACCTTCGTCACACACTGAAACCCATTCCCTACAGACTGAAACCCCTTCCCCACACACTGAAACCCTTCCCCACACACTGAAACCCTTCCCCACTCACTGAAACCCATACCCACAAACTGAAACACCTTCCCCACACACTGAAACCCATACCCAATCACTGAAACAAATTCCCCACACACTGAAACCCTTCCCCACACCCTGAAACCCTTCCCCACACACTGAAACACATCCCCACACACTGAGAGCCTTCCCCACACTCTGAAACACCTTCGGCACACACTGAAACACCTTCCCCACACACTGAAACCCCTAATCCACGCACTGAAACACCTTCCCCATACACTGAAAACCATCCCCTCACACTGAAACCATTACCCACACAATGAAACGCATCCCCACACACTGAAACCTCTTCCCCACACACTGAAACCCCTTCTCCACACACTGAATCCTTTTCCCCACACACTGAAAGCACTTCCCCACATACTGAAACCCCTTCCCCACACTCTGCAACCTCTTCCCCACACACTGAAACCTCTTCACCACACACTGAAACCACTTCCCCACAAACTGAAACCCCTTCCCCACACACTGAAACCTCTTCCCCACACACTGAAACCCCTTCCCCACAGACTGAAACCCCTTAAACACACACTGAAACCCCTTCCCCACACACAGAAGTATCTTCCCCACACACTGAAAGCACTTCCCCACACACTGAAACCCCTTCCCCACACTCTGCAACCCATCCCCACACACTGGAACCTCTTCCCCACACACTGAAAGCTCTTCCCCACAGACTGAAACCCTTCCCCACACACTGAAACCTCTTCCCCACACACTGAAACACATTCCCCACACACTGAAACCAATCCCCACACACTGAAACCCATCCCCACACACTGAAATCCTTCCCCACACACTGAAACCTCTTCCCACACACTCAAACCTCTTCGCCACAGACTGAAACCCTTCCCCACACACTGAAACCTCTTCGCCACACACTGAAACCTCTTCCCCACACACGGAAACCCCTTCCCCGCACACTGAAACCTCTTCCAGACACACTGAATCCCCTTCACCACACACTGAAACCCCTTTACCACACACTGAAACCTCTTCCCCACAGACTGAAACCACTTCCCCACAGACTGAAAACGCTTCCCCACAGACTGAAAACCCTTCCCCACACACTGAAACACCTTCCCCACACACTGAAACCTCTTCCCCACAGACTGAAACCACTTCCCCACAGACTGAAAACGCTTCCCCACAAACTGAAACCCCATCCCCACACACTGAAACACCTTCCCCACACACTGAAACCCCTTCCCCACTCACTGAAACCCCTTCCCCACACACTGAAACACTTCCCCACACACTGAAACACCTTCCCCACACACTGACACACGTCCCCACACACTGAAACACATCCCCACACACTGAAACCCTTCCCCACAAACTGAAGACCCTTCCCCACACACTGAAACACCTTCCCCACACACTGACACACCTTCCCCATACACTAAAACCCATCCCCACACACTGAAACCCCTTCCCCACTCACTGAAACCCCTTCCCCACACACTGAAACACTTCCCCACACACTGAAACACTTCCCCACACACTGAAACACTTCCCCACACATTGAAACCCTTCCCCACACACAGAGACACCTACGCCATACACTGAAATCCATTCCCCACTCACTGAAATATCTTCCCCACACACTGAAACACAGTCCCCACACACTGAAACCCCTTCCCCACACATTGAAATCCTTACCCACACACTGAAACACCTTCCCCACACACTGAAACCCCTTCCCCAAACACTGAAACACCTTCCCCACACACTGACAAACCTTCCCCACACACTGAAACACATTCCCCACACACAGACACTCATTCCGCACACACTGAAACCCATCCCCACACACTGAAACCCCTTCCCCACACACTGAAACACCTTCCCCACACACTGAAATACCTTCCACACACACTGAAAAACGGTTCCCAAACACTGAAACCCCTTCCCCACACACTGAAACACCTTCCCCACACATTGAAACACCTTCCCCACACACTGAAACCCATCCCCACACACACTGAAACACCTTCCCCACACACTTAAACCCATTCCCTACACACTGAAACACCTTCCCCACACGCTGAAACCCTTCCCCACACACTGAAACACATCCCCACACACTGAAACACCTTCTCCACACACTGAAACACATTCCCCACACACTGAAACCCTTCCCCAAATACTGAAACACCTTCCCCACACACTGAATCCCCTTCCCCAGACACTGAAACCACGTCCCCACACACTGAAACTCCTTCCCAACACATTGAAACACATCCCCACACACTGAAGCACCTTCCCCACACACTGAAACCCCTTTCCCACACACTGAAACACCTTCCCCACACACTGAAACACATCCCCACACACTGGGACACCTTCCCCACACACTGAAACCCCTTCCCCACACACTGAAACCCTTCCCCACACACACTGAAACCCTTCCCCACACACTGAAACACCTTCCCCACACTCTGAAACCCACTTCCCACACACTGAAACCCCTTCCGCACACTCTGAAACACCTTCCCCACACACTGAAAGCCATCCCCACACACACTGAAACAACTTCCCCACACACTGAAACACCTTCCCCACACACTGAAACCCATCCCCACACACACTGAAACCCATCCCCACACACACTGAAACACCGTCCCCACACAATGAAACCCCTTCCCCGCACACAGATACCCATTCCCCATACACTGAACCACCTTCCCCGCACACTGAAACACCTTCCCCACTCACTGAAACCCATCCCCACACACACTGAAACACCTTCGCCACACACTGAAACCCATTCCCTACAGACTGAAACCCTTCCCCACACACTGAAACCCTTCCACACACACTGAAACCCTTCCCCACTCACTGAAACCCATACCCACAAACTGAAACACCTTCCCCGCACACTGAAACCCATACCCACACACTGAAACACCTTCCCCACACACTTAAACCCTTCCCCACACACTGAAACACTTCCCCACACACTGAAACACATCCCCACACACTGAAAGCCTTCCCCACACACTGAAACACCTTCCCCACACACTGAAACACCTTCCCCACAAACTGAAACCCCTAATCCACGCACTGAAACACTTCCCCACACACTGAAACACCATCCCCACACTCTGAAAAACGTTCCCCAAACACTGAAACTCCTTCCTCACACACTGAAACCCCTTCCGCACACACTGAAACACCTTCCCCACACATTGAAACACCTCCCCCACACACTGAAACCCCTCCCCACACACACTGAAACACCTTCCCCACACACTGAAACCCATTCCCTACACACTGAAACACCTTTCCCACACACTGAAACCCATCCCCACACACTGAAACCCTTCCCCAAACACTGAAACACCTTCCCCACACACTGAATCCCCTTCCCCACACACTGAAACTCCTTCCCAACACACTGAAATACATCCCCACACACTGAAGCACCTTCCCCACACACTGAAACCCCTTCCCCACACACTGAAACACCTTCCCCACACACTGAAACACATCCCCACTCACTGGGACACCTTCCCCACACGCTGAAACCCCTTCCCCACGCACTGAAACCCTTCCCCACACACACTGAAACCCTTCCCCACACACTGAAACACCTTCCCCACACTCTGAAACCCACTTCCCACACACTGAAACCCCTTCCGCACACATTGAAACCCTTCCCCACACACAGAGACACCTACGCCATACACTGAAATCCATTCCCCACTCACTGAAATATCTTCCCCACACACTGAAACACAGTCCCCACACACTGAAACCCCTTCCCCACACATTGAAATCCTTACCCACACACTGAAACACCTTCCCCACACACTGAAACCCCTTCCCCAAACACTGAAACACCTTCCCCACACACTGACAAACCTTCCCCACACACTGAAACACATTCCCCACACACAGACACTCATTCCGCACACACTGAAACACATTCCCCACACACTGAAACACTTCCCCATACACTGAAGCCCCTTCCCCACACACTGAAACCCATCCCCACACACTGAAACCCCTTCCCCACACACTGAAACACCTTCCCCACACACTGAAATACCTTCCACACACACTGAAAAACGGTTCCCAAACACTGAAACCCCTTCCCCACACACTGAAACACCTTCCCCACACATTGAAACACCTTCCCCACACACTGAAACCCATCCCCACACACACTGAAACACCTTCCCCACACACTTAAACCCATTCCCTACACACTGAAACACCTTCCCCACACGCTGAAACCCTTCCCCACACACTGAAACACATCCCCACACACTGAAACACCTTCTCCACACACTGAAACACATTCCCCACACACTGAAACCCTTCCCCAAACACTGAAACACCTTCCCCACACACTGAATCCCCTTCCCCAGACACTGAAACCACGTCCCCACACACTGAAACTCCTTCCCAACACATTGAAACACATCCCCACACACTGAAGCACCTTCCCCACACACTGAAACCCCTTTCCCACACACTGAAACACCTTCCCCACACACTGAAACACATCCCCACACACTGGGACACCTTCCCCACACACTGAAACCCCTTCCCCACACACTGAAACCCTTCCCCACACACACTGAAACCCTTCCCCACACACTGAAACACCTTCCCCACACTCTGAAACCCACTTCCCACACACTGAAACCCCTTCCGCACACTCTGAAACTCCTTCCTCACACACTGAAACCCCTTCCGCACACACTGAAACACCTTCCCCACACATTGAAACACCTCCCCCACACACTGAAACCCCTCCCCACACACACTGAAACACCTTCCCCACACACTGAAACCCATTCCCTACACACTGAAACACCTTTCCCACACACTGAAACCCATCCCCACACACTGAAACCCTTCCCCAAACTCTGAAACACCTTCCCCACACACTGAATCCCCTTCCCCACACACTGAAACTCCTTCCCAACACACTGAAATACATCCCCACACACTGAAGCACCTTCCCCACACACTGAAACCCCTTCCCCACACACTGAAACACCTTCCCCACACACTGAAACACATCCCCACTCACTGGGACACCTTCCCCACACGCTGAAACCCCTTCCCCACGCACTGAAACCCTTCCCCACACACACTGAAACCCTTCCCCACACACTGAAACACCTTCCCCACACTCTGAAACCCACTTCCCACACACTGAAACCCCTTCCGCACACTCTGAAACACCTTCCCCACACACTGAAAGCCATCCCCACACACACTGAAACAACTTCCCCACACACTGAAACACCTTCCCCACACACTGAAACCCATCCCCACACACACTGAAACCCATCCCCACACACACTGAAACACCGTCCCCACACAATGAAACCCCTTCCCCGCACACAGATACCCATTCCCCATACACTGAACCACCTTCCCCGCACACTGAAACACCTTCCCCACTCACTGAAACCCATCCCCACACACACTGAAACACCTTCGCCACACACTGAAACCCATTCCCTACAGACTGAAACCCTTCCCCACACACTGAAACCCTTCCACACACACTGAAACCCTTCCCCACTCACTGAAACCCATACCCACAAACTGAAACACCTTCCCCGCACACTGAAACCCATACCCACACACTGAAACACCTTCCCCACACACTTAAACCCTTCCCCACACACTGAAACCCTTCCCCACACACTGAAACACATCCCCACACACTGAAAGCCTTCCCCACACACTGAAACACCTTCCCCACACACTGAAACACCTTCCCCACAAACTGAAACCCCTAATCCACGCACTGAAACACTTCCCCACACACTGAAACACCATCCCCACACTCTGAAAAACGTTCCCCAAACACTGAAACTCCTTCCTCACACACTGAAACCCCTTCCGCACACACTGAAACACCTTCCCCACACATTGAAACACCTCCCCCACACACTGAAACCCCTCCCCACACACACTGAAACACCTTCCCCACACACTGAAACCCATTCCCTACACACTGAAACACCTTTCCCACACACTGAAACCCATCCCCACACACTGAAACCCTTCCCCAAACACTGAAACACCTTCCCCACACACTGAATCCCCTTCCCCACACACTGAAACTCCTTCCCAACACACTGAAAGACATCCCCACACACTGAAGCACCTTCCCCACACACTGAAACCCCTTCCCCACACACTGAAACACCTTCCCCACACACTGAAACACATCCCCACTCACTGGGACACCTTCCCCACACACTGAAACCCCTTCCCCACGCACTGAAACCCTTCCCCACACACACTGAAACCCTTCCCCACACACTGAAACACCTTCCCCACACTCTGAAACCCACTTCCCACACACTGAAACCCATTCCGCACAATCTGAAACACCTTCCCCACACACTGAAAGCCATCCCCACACACACTAAAACAACTTCCCCACACACTGAAACACCTTCCCCACACACTGAAACCCATCCCCACACACTCTGAAACCCATCCCCACACACAATGAAACACCGTCCCCACACAATGAAACCCCTTCCACGCACACAGAAACCCATTCCCCATACACTGAACCACCTTCCCCGCACACTAAAACCCCTTCCCCACACACTGAAACCCCTTCCGCACACACTGAAACACCTTCCCCACTCACTGAAACCCATCCCCACACACACTGAAACACCTTCGTCACAAACTGAAACCCATTCCCTACAGACTGAAACCCCTTTCCCACACACAGAAACCCTTCCCCACACACTGAAAACCTTCCCCACTCACTGAAACCCATACCCACAAACTGAAACACCTTCCCCACACACTGAAACCCATACCCAATCACTGAAACAACTTCCCCACACACTGAAACCCTGCCCCACACACTGAAACCCTTCCCCACACACTGAAACACATCCCCACACACTGAGAGCCTTCCCCACACTCTGAAACACCTTCCCCACACACTGAAACACCTTCCCCACACACTGAAACCCCTAATCCACGCACTGAAACACTTCCCCACACACTGAAACACCTTCCCCATACACTGAAAACCATCCCCTCACACTGAAACCATTACCCACACAATGAAACGCATCCCCACACACTGAAACCTCTTCCCCACACACTGAAACCCCTTCTCCACACACTGAAACCTTTTCCCCACACACTGAAAGCACTTCCCCACATACTGAAACCCCTTCCCCACACTCTGCAACCTCTTCCCCACACACTGAAACCTCTTCACCACACACTGAAACCACTTCCCCACACACTGAAACCCCTTCCCCACACACTGAAACCTCTTCCCCACACACTGAAACGCCTTCCCCACAGACTGAAACCCCTTAAACACACACTGAAACCCATCCCCACACACAGAAATCTCTTCCCCACACACTGAAACCACTTCCCCACACACTGAAACCCCTTCCCCACACTCTGAAACCCATCCCCACACACTGGAACCTCTTCCCCACACACTGAAAGCTCTTCCCCACAGACTGAAACCCTTCCCCACACACTGAAACCTCTTCCCCATACACTGAAACCCCTTCCCCACGCACTGAAACCTCTTCGACACATACTGAAACCTCTTCCCCACACACTGAAACACCTTCCCCACGCACCGAAACCTCTTCTACACACACTGAAACCTCTTCCCCACACACTGAAAACTCTTCCCCACACGCTTAAACTTATTCCACACGCACTGAAACCCATCCCCACACACTGAAACCTCTTCCACACACACTGAAACCTCTTCCACACACAATAAAACCGCTTCCCCACACACTGAATCCCCTTCCACACACACGGAAACCCCTTCCCTGCACAGTGAAACCCCTTCCCCGCACACTGAAACCCTTCCCCACACGCTGAAACCCATTACCCACTCGCTGAAACTCCTTCCACATACACTGAAACCTCTTCCACATGCACTGAAGCCCATTCCGCACACACTGAAACACATCCCCACAAACTGAAACCCATCCCTTCACACTGAAACCATTCCTCACACAACGAAACCCATCCCCACATACTGAAACCTCTTCCCCACACACTGAAACCCCTTATCCGCACACTGAAACCCCTTCCCCACAGACTGAAACTTCTTCCCCACACACTGAAACCTCTTCCGCACAGACTGTAAACCCTTCCCCAGATATTGAAAGCCATCGCCACACTCTGAAACCTCATGCCCACACACTGAAACCCCTTCCGCACACACTGAAACCCCTTCCCCACACACTGAAACCCATCCCCACACACTGAAACCTCTTCCCCACACACTGAAACACATTCCCCACACACTGAAACCAATCCCCACACACTGAAACCCATCCCCACACACTGAAATCCTTCCCCACACACTGAAACCTCTTCCCACACACTCAAACCTCTTCGCCACAGACTGAAACCCTTCCCCACACACTGAAACCTCTTCGCCACACACTGAAACCTCTTCCCCACACACGGAAACCCCTTCCCCGCACATTGAAACCTCTTCCAGACACACTGAATCCCCTTCACCACACACTGAAACCCCTTCACCACACACTGAAACCTCTTCCCCACAGACTGAAACCACTTCCCCACAGACTGAAAACGCTTCCCCACAGACTGAAAACCCTTCCCCACACTCTGAAACCTCTTCCCCACATGCTGAAACCTCTTCTCCACACACTGAAACCACTTCCCCACACACTGAAACCCCTTCCCCACACTCTGAAACCCATCCCCACACACTGGAACCTCTTCCCCACACACTGAAAGCTCTTCCCCACAGACTGAAACCCTTCCCCACACACTGAAACCTCTTCCCCACACACTGAAACCACTTCCCCACGCACTGAATCCTCTTCCACACATACTGAAACCTCTTCCCCACACACTGAAACACCTTCCCCACGCACCGAAACCTCTTCTACACACACTGAAACCTCTTCCCCACACACTGAAAACTCTTCCCCACACGCTTAAACTTATTCCACACGCACTGAAACCCATCCCCACACACTGAAACCTCTTCCACACACACTGAAACCTCTTCCACACACAATAAAACCGCTTCCCCACACACTGAATCCCCTTCCACACACACGGAAACCCCTTCCCTGCACAGTGAAACCCCTTCCCCGCACACTGAAACCCTTCCCCACACGCTGAAACCCATTACCCACTCGCTGAAACTCCTTCCACATACACTGAAACCTCTTCCACATGCACTGAAGCCCATTCCGCACACACTGAAACACATCCCCACAAACTGAAACCCATCCCTTCACACTGAAACCATTCCTCACACAACGAAACCCATCCCCACTTACTGAAACCTCTTCCCCACACACTGAAACCCCTTATCCGCACACTGAAACCCCTTCCCCACAGACTGAAACTTCTTCCCCACACACTGAAACCTCTTCCGCACAGACTGTAAACACTTCCCCAGATATTGAAAGCCATCGCCACACTCTGAAACCTCATGCCCACACACTGAAACCCCTTCCGCACACACTGAAACCCCTTCCCCACACACTGAAACCCATCCCCACACACTGAAACCTCTTCCCCACACACTGAAACACATTCCCCAGACACTGAAACCAATCCCCACACACTGAAACCCATCCCCACACACTGAAATCCTTCCCCACACACTGAAACCTCTTCCCACACACTCAAACCTCTTCGCCACAGACTGAAACCCTTCCCCACACACTGAAACCTCTTCGCCACACACTGAAACCTCTTCCCCACACACGGAAACCCCTTCCCCGCACATTGAAACCTCTTCCAGACACACTGAATCCCCTTCACCACACACTGAAACCCCTTCACCACACACTGAAACCTCTTCCCCACAGACTGAAACCACTTCCCCACAGACTGAAAACGCTTCCCCACAGACTGAAAACCCTTCCCCACACTCTGAAACCTCTTCCCCACATGCTGAAACCTCTTCTCCACACACTGAAACCACTTCCCCACACACTGAAACCCCTTCCCCACACACTGAAACCTCTTCCCCACACACTGAAACCCCTTGCCCACAGACTGAAACCCATTAATCACACACTGAAACCCATTCCCACACACTGAAATCTCTTCCACACACACTGAAACCCCTTCCCCACAGACTGAAACCCCATCCCCCACACACTGAAACCCATCCCCACACACTGAAACATTTTCCCCACACACTGAAACCCCTTCCCCACACACTGAAACCCATCCCCACACACTGAAACCCATCCCCACACACTGAAACCTCTTCCCCACACACTGAAAGCTCTTCCCCACAGACTGAAACCCTTCCACACACACTGAGACCTCTTCCCCACACACTGAAACCCCTTACCCACGCACTGCAACCTCTTCCACACATGCTGAAACCTCTTCCCCACACACTGAAACCTCTTCCCCACACACTGAAACCTCTTCCCCACACACTGAAACTCCTTCCCCACGCACTGAACCCTCTTCCACACACACTGAAACCTTTTCCACACACACTGAAACCTCATCCCAACACAATAAAACACCTTCCCCATGCACTGAATCCCCTTCCACACACACTGTAACCCCTTCCCCGCACACTGAAACCCCTTCCCCACACACTGAATCCCCTTCCACACACCCTGAAACCCCTTCCCCACTCACTGAAACCCATCCCCATACTCTGAAACCCGTCCCCACACACTGTAACCCCTTCCCCGCACACTGACACCCCTTACCCACACACATAAACCGCTTCCACACACACTGAAATCCCTTCCCCGCACACTGAAACCCCTTCGCCGCACACAGAAACCCTTCCCCACAAGCTGAAACCTCTTCCCGACACACTGAAAGCTCTTCCACTCAGACTGAAACCCATCCCCACACACTGAAACCCCTTCCCCACACACTGAAACCCCATCCCCACGCACTGAAACCTCTTCCACACACACTGAAACCTCTTCCCCACACACTGAAACCTCTTCCCCACACGCTGAAACTTCTTCCACACGCACTGAAACCCATCCCCACACACTGAAACCCCTTCCACACACACTGAAACCTCTTCCACACAAACTGAAACCCCTTCCCCACGCAATGAAACCCCTTCCACACACACTGTTACCGCTTCCCCGCACACTGAAACCCCTTCCCCACACACTGAATACCCTCACACACACGGAAACCCCTTACCCGCACACTGAAACCCCTTCCCCGCACACTGAAACCCTTCCCCACACGCTGAAACCCCTTACCCACACGCTGAAACTCCTTCCACACATATTGAAACCTCTTCCAAATGCACTGAAACCCATTCCCCACACAATGAAACGCATCCCCACACACTGAAACCTCTTCCCCACACACTGAAACCCCTTATCCACACACTGAAACCTTTTCCCCACACACTGAAACCACTTCTCCACTGACAGAAACCCCTTCCCCACACTCTGCAACCTCTTCCCCACACACTGAAACCTCTTCACGACACACTGAAACCACTTCCCCACACATTGAAACCCCTTCCCCACACACTGAAACCTCTTCCCCACACACTGTAACCCCTTCCCCACAGACTGAAACCCCTTAACAACACACTGAAACCCATCCCCGCACACAGAAATCTCTTCCCCACACACTGAAACCCCTTCCCCACACACTGAAACCCCTTCCCCACACACTGAAACCCATCGCCACACACTGAAACCTCTTCCCCACACATCTGAAACCTCTTCCCCACACACTGAAAGCCCTTCTGCAATCACTGAAACCCATCCCCACACTCTGAAACCCTTCGCCACACGCTGAAACCCCCTACCAACACACTGAAACCCCTAATGCACACACTGAAACCCCTTCCCCACACACTGAAACCTCTTCCCCACACACTGAAATATCTTCCCCACAGACTGAAACCCCTTAACCACACACTGAAACCCATCCCCACACACAGAAATCTCTTCCCCACACACTGAAACCCCTTCCCCACACACTGAAACCCCTTCCCCACACTCTGAAACCCATCCCCACATACTGGAACCTCTTCCCCACACACTGAAAGCTCTTCCCCACAGACTGAAACCCTTCCCCACAAACTGAAACCTCTACCACACACACTGAAACCCCTTCCCCACGCACTGAAACCTCTTCCACACATACTGAAACCTCTTCCCCACACACTGAAACTCCTTCCCCACGCACCGAAACCTCTTCTACACACACTGAAACCTCTTCCCCACACACTGAAAACTCTTGCCCACACGCTTAAACTTATTCCACACGCACTGAAACCCATCCCCACACACTGAAACCTCTTCCACACACACTGAAACCTCTTCCACACACAATAAAACCCCTTCCCCACACACTGAATCCCCTTCCCCGCACACTGAAACCCTTCCCCACACGCTGAAACTCCTTCCACATACACTGAAACCTCTTCCACATGCACTGAAACCCATTCCGCACACACTGAAACACATCCCCACAAACTGAAACCCATCCCTTCACACTGAAACCATTCCCCACACAACGAAACCCATCCCCACATACTGAAACCTCTTCCCCACACACTGAAACCCCTTATCCACACACTGAAAACCCTTCCCCACAGACTGAAACTTCTTCCCCACACACTGAAACCTCTTCCGCACAGACTGTAAACCCTTCCCCAGACATTGAAACCCATCCCCACACTCTGAAACCTCATGCCCACACACTGAAACCCCTTCCCCACACACTGAAACCCCTTCCCCACACACTGAAACCCATCGCCACACACTGAAACCTCTTCCCCACACACTGAAACACATTCCCCACACTCTGAAACCAATCCCCACACACTGAAACCCATCCCCACACACTGAAATCCTTCCCCACACACTGAAACCTCTTCCCACACACTGAAAACTCTTCGCCACAGACTGAAACCCATCCCCACACTCTGAAACCTCATGCCAACACACTGAAACCCCTTCCCCACACACTGAAACCCCTTCCCCACAGACTGAAACCCATCCCCACACACTGAAACCTCTTCCCCACACACTGAAACACATTCCCCACACATCTGAAACCAATCCCCACACACTGAAACCCATCCCCACACACTGAAATCCTTCCCCACACACTGAAACCTCTTCCCACACACTCAAACCTCTTCGCCACAGACTGAAACCCTTCCCCACACACTGAAACCTCTTCGCCACATACTGAAACCTCTTCCCCACACACGGAAACCCCTTCCCCGCACACTGAAGCCATTCCCCACACAATGAAACGCATCCCCACACACTGAAACCTCTTCCCCACACACTGAAACCCCTTATCCACACACTGAAACCTTTTCCCCACACACTGAAACCACTTCTCCACAGACAGAAACCCCTTCCGCACACTCTGCAACCTCTTCCCCACACACTGAAACCTCTTCACCACACACTGAAACCACTTCCCCACACATTGAAACCCCTTCCCCACACACTGAAACCTCTTCCCCACACACTGTAACCCCTTCCCCACAGACTGAAACCCCTTAACAACACACTGAAACCCATCCCCGCACACAGAAATCTCTTCCCCACACACTGAAACCCCTTCCCCACACACTGAAACCCCTTCCCCACACACTGAAACCCATCGCCACACACTGAAACCTCTTCCCCACACATCTGAAACCTCTTCCCCACACACTGAAAGCCCTTCTGCAATCATTGAAACCCATCCCCACACTCTGAAACCCTTCGCCACACGCTGAAACCCCCTACCCACACACTGAAACTACTAAAACACTTCCCCACACACTGAAACCCCTAATGCACGCACTGAAACACCTCCCCACACACTGAAACACCTTCCCCATACACTAAAACCATCCCCTCACACTGAAACCATTACCCACACAATGAAACGCATCCCCACACACTGAAACCTCTTCCCCACACACTGAAACCCCTTCCCAAACACACTGAAACCTTTTCCCCACACACTGAAAGCACTTCCCACATACTGAAACCCCTTCCCCACACTCTGCAACCTCTTCCCCACACACTGAAACCTCTTCACCACACACTGAAACCACTAACCCACACACTGAAACCCCTTTCCCAACACACTGAAACCTCTTCCCCACACACTGAAACCCCTTAACCACACACTGAAACCCATCCCCACACACAGAAATCTCTTCCCCACACATTGAAACCCCTTCCCCACACACTGAAACCCCTTCCCCACACTCTGAAACCCATCCCCACACACTGGAACCTCTTCCCCACACACTGAAAGCTCTTCCCCACAGACTGAAACCCTTCCCCAAAAACTGAAACCTCTACCCCACACACTGAAACCCCTTCCCCACGCACTGAAACCTCTTCCACACATACTGAAACCTCTTCCCCACACACTGAAACTCCTTCCCCACGCACCGAAACCTCTTCTACACACACTGAAACCTCTTCCCCACACACTGAAAACTCTTGCCCACACGCTTAAACTTATTCCACACGCACTGAAACCCATCCCCACACACTGAAACCTCTTCCACACACACTGAAACCTCTTCCACACACAATAAAACCACTTCCCCACACACTGAATCCCCTTCCCCGCACGCTGAAACCCTTCCCCACACGCTGAAACTCCTTCCACATACACTGAAACCACTTCCCCTACACACTGAAACCCCTTCCCCACACACTGAAACCTCTTCCCCACACACTGAAACCCCTTCCCCACAGACTGAAACCCCTTAACTACACACTGAAACCCATCCCCACACACAGAAATCTCTTCCCCACACACTGAAACCCCTTCCCCACACACTGAAACCCCTTCCCCACACTCTGAAACCCATCCCCACACACTGGAACCTCTTCCCCACACACTGAAAGCTCTTCCCCACAGACTGAAACCCTTCCCCACAAACTGAAACCTCTACCCCACACACTGAAACCCCTTCCGCACGCACTGAAACCTCTTCCACACATACTGAAACCTCTTCCCCACACACTGAAACTCCTTCCCCACGCACCGAAACCTCTTCTACACACACTGAAACCTCTTCCCCACACACTGAAAACTCTTGCCCACACGCTTAAACTTATTCCACACGCACTGAAACCCATCCCCACACACTGAAACCTCTTCCACACACACTGAAACCTCTTCCACACACAATAAAACCCCTTCCCCACACACTGAATCCCCTTCCCCGCACACTGAAACCCTTCCCCACACGCTGAAACTCCTTCCACATACACTGAAACCTCTTCCACATGCACTGAAACCCATTCCGCACACACTGAAACACATCCCCACAAACTGAAACCCATCCCTTCACACTGAAACCATTCCCCACACAACGAAACCCATCCCCACATACTGAAACCTCTTCCCCACACACTGAAACCCCTTATCCACACACTGAAACCCCTTCCCCACAGACTGAAACTTCTTCCCCACACACTGAAACCTCTTCCGCACAGACTGTAAACCCTTCCCCAGACATTGAAACCCATCCCCACACTCTGAAACCTCATGCCCACACACTGAAACCCCTTCCCCACACACTGAAACCCCTTCCCCACACACTGAAACCCATCGCCACACACTGAAAACTCTTCCCCACACACTGAAACACATTCCCCACACTCTGAAACCAATCCCCACACACTGAAACCCATCCCCACACACTGAAATCCTTCCCCACACACTGAAACCTCTTCCCACACACTGAAAACTCTTCGCCACAGACTGAAACCCATCCCCACACTCTGAAACCTCATGCCCACACACTGAAACCCCTTCCCCACACACTGAAACCCCTTCCCCACACACTGAAACCCATCCCCACACACTGAAACCTCTTCCCCACACACTGAAACACATTCCCCACACACTGAAACCAATCCCCACACACTGAAACCCATCCCCACACACTGAAATCCTTCCCCACACACTGAAACCTCTTCCCACACACTCAAACCTCTTCGCCACAGACTGAAACCCTTCCCCACACACTGAAACCTCTTCGCCACACACTGAAACCTCTTCCCCACACACGGAAACCCCTTCCCCGCACACTGAAACCTCTTCCCCACACACTGTAACCCCTTCCCCACACACTGAAACCTCTTCCCCACACACTGTAACCCCTTCCCCACAGACTGAAACCCCTTAACAACACACTGAAACCCATCCCCGCACACAGAAATCTCTTCCCCACACACTGAAACCCCTTCCCCACACACTGAAACCCCTTCCCCACACACTGAAACCCATCGCCACACACTGAAACCTCTTCCCCACACATCTGAAACCTCTTCCCCACACACTGAAAGCCCTTCTGCAATCATTGAAACCCATCCCCACACTCTGAAACCCTTCGCCACACGCTGAAACCCCCTACCCACACACTGAAACTACTAAAACACTTCCCCACACACTGAAACACCTTCCCCATACACTGAAAACCATCCCCTCACACTGAAACCATTACCCACACAATGAAACGCATCCCCACACACTGAAACCTCTTCCCCACACACTGAAACCCCTTCCCAAACACACTGAAACCTTTTCCCCACACACTGAAAGCACTTCCCACATACTGAAACCCCTTCCCCACACTCTGCAACCTCTTCCCCACACACTGAAACCTCTTCACCACACACTGAAACCACTTCCCCACACACTGAAACCCCTTCCCCACACACTGAAACCTCTTCCCCACACACTGAAACCCCTTCCCCACAGACTGAAACCCCTTAACCACACACTGAAACCCATCCCCACACACAGAAATCTCTTCCCCACACACTGAAACCCCTTCCCCACACACTGAAACCCCTTCCCCACACTCTGAAACCCATCCCCACACACTGGAACCTCTTCCCCACACACTGAAAGCTCTTCCCCACAGACTGAAACCCTTCCCCACAAACTGAAACCTCTACCCCACACACTGAAACCCCTTCCCCACGCACTGAAACCTCTTCCACACATACTGAAACCTCTTCCCCACACACTGAAACTCCTCCCCCACGCACCGAAACCTCTTCTACACACACTGAAACCTCTTCCCCACACACTGAAAACTCTTGCCCACACGCTTAAACTTATTCCACACGCACTGAAACCCATCCCCACACACTGAAACCTCTTCCACACACACTGAAACCTCTTCCACACATAATAAAACCCCTTCCCCAAACACTGAATCCCCTTCCCCGCACACTGAAACCCTTCCCCACACGCTGAAACTCCTTCCACATACACTGAAACCACTTCCCCACACACTGAAACCCCTTCCCCACACACTGAAACCTCTTCCCCACACACTGAAACCCCTTCCCCACAGACTGAAACCCCTTAACCACACACTGAAACCCATCCCCACACACAGAAATCTCTTCCCCACACACTGAAACCCCTTCCCCACACACTGAAACCCCTTCCCCACACTCTGAAACCCATCCCCACACACTGGAACCTCTTCCCCACACACTGAAAGCTCTTCCCCACAGACTGAAACCCTTCCCCACAAACTGAAACCTCTACCCCACACACTGAAACCCCTTCCCCACGCACTGAAACCTCTTCCACACATACTGAAACCTCTTCCCCACACACTGAAACTCCTTCCCCACGCACCGAAACCTCTTCTAGACACACTGAAGCCTCTTCCCCACACACTGAAAACTCTTGCCCACACGCTTAAACTTATTCCACACGCACTGAAACCCATCCCCACACACTGAAACCTCTTCCACACACACTGAAACCTCTTCCACACACAATAAAACCCCTTCCCCACACACTGAATCCCCTTCCCCGCACACTGAAACCCTTCCCCACACGCTGAAACTCCTTCCACATACACTGAAACCTCTTCCACATGCACCGAAACCCATTCCGCACACACTGAAACACATCCCCACAAACTGAAACCCATCCCTTCACACTGAAACCATTCCCCAAACAACGAAACCCATCCCCACATACTGAAACCTCTTCCCCACACACTGAAACCCCTTATCCACACACTGAAACCCCTTCCCCACAGACTGAAACTTCTTCCCCACACACTGAAACCTCTTCCGCACAGACTGTAAACCCTTCCCCAGACATTGAAACCCATCCCCACACTCTGAAACCTCATGCCCACACACTGAAACCCCTTCCCCACACACTGAAACCCCTTCCCCACACACTGAAACCCATCGCCACACACTGAAACCTCTTCCCCACACACTGAAACACATTCCCCACACTCTGAAACCAATCCCCAAACACTGAAACACATCCCCACACACTGAAATCCTTCCCCACACACTGAAACCTCTTCCCACACACTGAAACCTCTTCGCCACAGACTGAAACCCTTCCCCACACACTGAAACCTCTTCGCCACGCAATGAAACCTCTTCCCCACACACGGAAAACCCTTCCCCGCACACTGAAACCTCTTCCAGACACACTTAATCCCCTTCACCGGACACTGAAACCCCTTCACGACACACTGAAACCTCTTCCCCACAGACTGAAACCACTTCCCCACAGACTGAAACCCCTTCCCCACACTCTGAAACCTCTTCCCCACACACTGAAACCTCTTCTACACACACTGAAACCACTTCCTCACAAACTGAAACCCCTTCCCCACACACTGAAACCTCTTCCCCACACACTGAAACCCCTTGCCCACAGACTGTAAACCCCTTAATCACACACTGAAACCCATTCCCACACACTGAAATCTCTTCCACACACACTGAAACCCCTTCCCCACAGACTGAAACCCCGTCCCCCACACACTGAAACCCATCCCCACACACTGAAACATCTTCCCCACACACTGAAACCCCTTCCCCACACACTGAAACCCATCCCCACACACTGAAACCCATCCCCACACACTGAAACCTCTTCCCCACGCACTGAAAGCTCTTCCCCATACACTGAAACCTCTTCCCCACACGCTGAAACTTCTTCCACACGCACTGAAACCCATCCCCACACACTGAAACCCCTTCCCCACACACTGAAACCTCTTCCCCACACACTGAAACCCCTTGCCCACAGACAGAAACCGCTTAATCACACACTGAAACCCATTCCCACACACTGAAATCTCTTCCACACACACTGAAACCCCTTCCCCACAGACTGAAACACCGTCCCCCACACACTGAAACCCATCCCCACACACTGAAACATCTTCCCCACACACTGAAACCCCTTCCCCACAGACTGAAACCCATCCCCACACACTGAAACATCTTCCCCACACACTGAAACCCCTTCCCCACGCACTGAAACCTCTTCCACACATACTGAAACCTCTTCCCCACACACTGAAACACCTTCCCCAAGCACCGAAACCTCTTCTACACACACTGAAAACTCTTGCCCACACGCTTAAACTTATTCCACACGCACTGAAACCCATCCCCACACACTGAAACCTCTTCCACACACACTGAAACCTCTTCCACACACAATAAAACCCCTTCCCCACACACTGAATCCCCTTCCCCGCACACTGAAACCCTTCCCCACACGCTGAAACTCCTTCCACATACACTGAAACCTCTTCCACATGCACTGAAACCCATTCCGCACACACTGAAACACATCCCCACAAACTGAAACCCATCCCTTCACACTGAAACCATTCCCCACACAACGAAACCCATCCCCACATACTGAAACCTCTTCCCCACACACTGAAACCCCTTATCCACACACTGAAACCCCTTCCCCACAGACTGAAACTTCTTCCCCACACACTGAAACCTCTTCCGCACAGACTGTAAACCCTTCCCCAGACATTGAAACCCATCCCCACACTCTGAAACCTCATGCCCACACACTGAAACCCCTTCCCCACACACTGAAACCCCTTCCCCACACACTGAAACCCATCGCCACACACTGAAAACTCTTCCCCACACACTGAAAAACATTCCCCACACTCTGAAACCAATCCCCACACACTGAAACCCATCCCCACACACTGAAATCCTTCCCCACACACTGAAACCTCTTCCCACACACTGAAAACTCCTCGCCACAGACTGAAACCCATCCCCACACTCTGAAACCTCATGCCCACACACTGAAACCCCTTCCCCACACACTGAAACCCCTTCCCCACACACTGAAACCCATCCCCACACACTGAAACCTCTTCCCCACACACTGAAACACATTCCCCACACACTGAAACCAATCCCCACACACTGAAACCCATCCCCACACACTGAAATCCTTCCCCACACACTGAAACCTCTTCCCACACACTCAAACCTCTTCGCCACAGACTGAAACCCTTCCCCACACACTGAAACCTCTTCGCCACACACTGAAACCTCTTCCCCACACACGGAAACCCCTTCCCCGCACACTGAAACCTCTTCCCCACACACTGTAACCCCTTCCCCACACACTGAAACCTCTTCCCCACACACTGTAACCCCTTCCCCACAGACTGAAACCCCTTAACAACACACTGAAACCCATCCCCGCACACAGAAATCTCTTCCCCACACACTGAAACCCCTTCCCCACACACTGAAACCCCTTCCCCACACACTGAAACCCATCGCCACACACTGAAACCTCTTCCCCACACATCTGAAACCTCTTCCCCACACACTGAAAGCCCTTCTGCAATCATTGAAACCCATCCCCACACTCTGAAACCCTTCGCCACACGCTGAAACCCCCTACCCACACACTGAAACTACTAAAACACTTCCCCACACACTGAAACACCTTCCCCATACACTGAAAACCATCCCCTCACACTGAAACCATTACCCACACAATGAAACGCATCCCCACACACTGAAACCTCTTCCCCACACACTGAAACCCCTTCCCAAACACACTGAAACCTTTTCCCCACACACTGAAAGCACTTCCCACATACTGAAACCCCTTCCCCACACTCTGCAACCTCTTCCCCACACACTGAAACCTCTTCACCACACACTGAAACCACTTCCCCACACACTGAAACCCCTTCCCCACACACTGAAACCTCTTCCCCACACACTGAAACCCCTTCCCCACAGACTGAAACCCCTTAACCACACACTGAAACCCATCCCCACACACAGAAATCTCTTCCCCACACACTGAAACCCCTTCCCCACACACTGAAACCCCTTCCCCACACTCTGAAACCCATCCACACACACTGGAACCTCTTCCCCACACACTGAAAGCTCTTCCCCACAGACTGAAACCCTTCCCCACAAACTGAAACCTCTACCCCACACACTGAAACCCCTTCCCCACGCACTGAAACCTCTTCCACACATACTGAAACCTCTTCCCCACACACTGAAACTCCTCCCCCACGCACCGAAACCTCTTCTACACACACTGAAACCTCTTCCCCACACACTGAAAACTCTTGCCCACACGCTTAAACTTATTCCACACGCACTGAAACCCATCCCCACACACTGAAACCTCTTCCACACACACTGAAACCTCTTCCACACATAATAAAACCCCTTCCCCACACACTGAATCCCCTTCCCCGCACACTGAAACCCTTCCCCACACGCTGAAACTCCTTCCACATACACTGAAACCACTTCCCCACACACTGAAACCCCTTCCCCACACACTGAAACCTCTTCCCCACACACTGAAACCCCTTCCCCACAGACTGAAACCCCTTAACCACACACTGAAACCCATCCCCACACACAGAAATCTCTTCCCCACACACTGAAACCCCTTCCCCACACACTGAAACCCCTTCCCCACACTCTGAAACCCATCCCCACACACTGGAACCTCTTCCCCACACACTGAAAGCTCTTCCCCACAGACTGAAACCCTTCCCCACAAACTGAAACCTCTACCCAACACACTGAAACTCCTTCCCCACGCACTGAAACCTCTTCCACACATACTGAAACCTCTTCCCCACACACTGAAACTCCTTCCCCACGCACCGAAACCTCTTCTACACACACTGAAGCCTCTTCCCCACACACTGAAAACTCTTGCCCACACGCTTAAACTTATTCCACACGCACTGAAACCCATCCCCACACACTGAAACCTCTTCCACACACACTGAAACCTCTTCCACACACAATAAAACCCCTTCCCCACACACTGAATCCCCTTCCCCGCACACTGAAACCCTTCCCCACACGCTGAAACTCCTTCCACATACACTGAAACCTCTTCCACATGCACTGAAACCCATTCCGCACACACTGAAACACATCCCCACAAACTGAAACCCATCCCTTCACACTGAAACCATTCCCCAAACAACGAAACCCATCCCCACATACTGAAACCTCTTCCCCACACACTGAAACCCCTTATCCACACACTGAAACCCCTTCCCCACAGACTGAAACTTCTTCCCCACACACTGAAACCTCTTCCGCACAGACTGTAAACCCTTCCCCAGACATTGAAACCCATCCCCACACTCTGAAACCTCATGCCCACACACTGAAACCCCTTCCCCACACACTGAAACCCCTTCCCCACACACTGAAACCCATCGCCACACACTGAAACCTCTTCCCCACACACTGAAACACATTCCCCACACTCTGAAACCAATCCCCAAACACTGAAACACATCCCCACACACTGAAATCCTTCCCCACACACTGAAACCTCTTCCCACACACTGAAACCTCTTCGCCACAGACTGAAACCCTTCCCCACACACTGAAACCTCTTCGCCACGCAATGAAACCTCTTCCCCACACACGGAAACCCCTTCCCCGCACACTGAAACCTCTTCCAAACACACTTAATCCCCTTCACCGCACACTGAAACCCCTTCACGACACACTGAAACCTCTTCCCCACAGACTGAAACCACTTCCCCACAGACTGAAACCCCTTCCCCACACTCTGAAACCTCTTCCCCACACACTGAAACCTCTTCTACACACACTGAAACCACTTCCTCACAAACTGAAACCCCTTCCCCACACACTGAAACCTCTTCCCCACACACTGAAACCCCTTGCCCACAGACTGTAAACCCCTTAATCACACACTGAAACCCATTCCCACACACTGAAATCTCTTCCACACACACTGAAACCCCTTCCCCACAGACTGAAACCCCGTCCCCCACACACTGAAACCCATCCCCACACACTGAAACATCTTCCCCACACACTGAAACCCCTTCCCCACACACTGAAACCCATCCCCACACACTGAAACCCATCCCCACACACTGAAACCTCTTCCCCACGCACTGCAACCTCTTCCACAACTGCTGAAACCTCTTCCCCACACACTGAAACCTCTTCCCCACACGCTGAAACTTCTTCCACACGCACTGAAACCCATCCCCACACACTGAAACCCCTTCCCCACACACTGAAACCTCTTCCCCACACACTGAAACCCCTTGCCCACAGACAGAAACCGCTTAATCACACACTGAAACCCATTCCCACACACTGAAATCTCTTCCACACACACTGAAACCCCTTCCCCACAGACTGAAACACCGTCCCCCACACACTGAAACCCATCCCCACACACTGAAACATCTTCCCCACACACTGAAACCCCTTCCCCACACACTGAAACCCATCCCCACACACTGAAACCTCTTCCCCACACACTGAAACCCCTTCCCCACGCACTGAAACCTCTTCCACACATACTGAAACCTCTTCCCCACACACTGAAACACCTTCCCCAAGCACCGAAACCTCTTCTACACACACTGAAACCTGTTCCCCACACACTGAAAACTCTTCCCCACACGCTTAAACTTATTCCACACGCACTGAAACCCATCCCCACACACTGAAACCTCTTCCACACACACTGAAACCTCTTACACACACAATAAAACCGCTTCCCCACACATTGAATCCCCTTCCACACACACCGAAAACCCCTTCCCTGCACAGTGAAACCCCTTCCCCGCACACTGAAACCCTTCCCCACACGCTGAAACCCATTACCCACTCGCTGAAACTCCTTCCACATACACTGAAACCTCTTCCACATGCCCTGAAACCCATTCCGCACACACTGAAACACATCCCCACAAACTGAAACCCATCCCTTCACACTGAATCCATTCCCCACACAACGAAACCCATCCCCACATACTGAAACCTCTTCCCCACACACTGAAACCCCTTATCCGCACACTGAAACCCCTTCCCCACAGACTGAAACTTCTTCCCCACACACTGAAACCTCTTCCGCACAGACTGTAAACCCTTCCCCAGACATTGAAACCCATCCCCACACTCTGAAACCTCATGCCCACACACTGAAACCCCTTCCCCACACACTGAAACCCCTTCCCCACACACTGAAACCCATCCCCACACACTGAAACCTCTTCCCCACACACTGAAACACATTCCCCACACACTGAAACCAATCCCCACACACTGAAACCCATCCCCACACACTAAAATCCTTCCCCACACACTGAAACCTCTTCCCACACACTCAAACCTCTTCGCCACAGACTGAAACCCTTCCCCACACACTGAAACCTCTTCGCCACACTCTGAAACCTCTTCCCCACACACGGAAACCCCTTCCCCGCACACTGAAACCTCTTCCAGACACACTGAATCACCTTCACCACACACTGAAACCCCTTCACGACACACTGAAACCTCTTCCCCACAGACTGAAACCACTTCCCCACAGACTGAAAACGCTTCCCCACAGACTGAAAACCCTTCCCCACACTCTGAAACCTCTTCCCCACATGCTGAAACCCCTTCTCCACACACTGAAACCACTTCCCCACACACTGAAACCCCTTCCCCACACTCTGAAACCCATCCCCACACACTGGAACCTCTTCCCCACACACTGACAGCTCTTCCCCACAGACTGAAACCCTTCCCCACACACTGAAACCTCTTCCCCACACACTGAAACCCCTTCCCCACGCACTGAAACCTCTTCCACACATACTGAAACCTCTTCCCCACACACTGAAACACCTTCCCCACGCACCGAAACCTCTTCCCCACACACTGAAAACTCTTCCCCACACGCTTAAGCTTATTCCACACGCACTGAAACACATCCCCACACACTGAAACCTCTTCCACACACACTGAAACCTCTTCCACACACAATAAAACACCTTCCCCACACACTGAATCCCCTTCCACACACACGGAAAACCCTTCCCTGCACAGTGAAACCCCTTCCCCGCACACTGAAACCCTTCCCCACACGCTGAAACCCATTATCCACTCGCTGAAACTCCTTCCACATACACTGAAACCTCTTCCACATGCACTGAAGCCCATTCCGCACACACTGAAACACATCCCCACAAACTGAAACCCATCCCTTCACACTGAAACCATTCCCCACACAACGAAACCCATCCCCACATACTGAAACCTCTTCCCCACACACTGAAACCCCTTATCCGCACACTGAAACCCCTTCCCCACAGACTGAAACTTCTTCCCCACACACTGAAACCTCTTCCCCACAGACTGAAACCACTTCCCCACAGACTGAAAACGCTTCCCCACAGACTGAAATCCCTTCCCCACACTCTGAAACCTCTTCCCCACACACTGAAACCCCTTCCCCACACACTGAAACCCCTTCCCCACACACTGAAACCCATCCCCACACACTGAAACCTCTTCCCCACACACTGAAACACATTCCCCACACACTGAAACCAATCCCCACACACTGAAACCCATCCCCACACACTGAAATCCTTCCCCACACACTGAAACCTCTTCCCACACACTCAAACCTCTTCGCCACAGACTGAAACCCTTCCCCACACACTGAAACCTCTTCGCCACACACTGAAACCTCTTCCCCACACACGGAAACCCCTTCCCGCACACTGAAACCTCTTCCAGACACACTGAATCCCCTTCACCACACACTGAAACCCCTTCACCACACACTGAAACCTCTTCCCCACAGACTGAAACCACTTCCCCACAGACTGAAAACGCTTCCCCACAGACTGAAAACCCTTCCCCACACTCTGAAACCTCTTCCCCACATGCTGAAACCTCTTCTCCACACACTGAAACCACTTCCCTACAAACTGAAACCCCTTCCCCACACACTGAAACCTCTTCCCCACACACTGAAGCCCCTTGCCCACAGACTGAAACCCCTTAATCACACACTGAAACCCATTCCCACACACTGAAATCTCTTCCACACACACTGAAACCCCTTCCCCACAGACTGAAACCCCGTCCCCCACACACTGAAACCCATCCCCACACACTGAAACATCTTACCCACACACTGAAACCCCTTCCCCACACACTGAAACCCATCCCCACACACTGAAACCCATCCCCACACACTGAAACCTCTTCCCCACACACTGAAAGCTATTCCCCACAGACTGAAACCCTTCCACACACACTGAGACCTCTTCCCCACACACTGAAACCCCTTACCCACGCACTGCAACCTCTTCCACAAATGCTGAAACCTCTTCCCCACACACTGAAACCTCTTCCCCACACACTGAAACCTCTTCCCCACACACTGAAACTCCTTCCCCACGCACTGAACCCTCTTCCACACACACTGAAACCTTTTCCACACACACTGAAACCTCTTCCCAACACAATAAAACACCTTCCCCATGCACTGAATCCCCTTCCACACACACTGTAACCCCTTCCCCGCACACTGAAACCCCTTCCCCACACACTGAATCCCCTTCCACACACCCTGAAACCCCTTCCCCACTCACTGAAACCCATCCCCACACTCTGAAACCCTTCCCCACACACTGTAACCCCTTCCCCGCACACTGACACCCCTTACCCACACACATAAACCGCTTCCACACACACTGAAATCCCTTCCCCGCACACTGAAACCCCTTCGCCGCACACTGAAACCCTTCCCCACAAGCTGAAACCTCTTCCCGACACACTGAAAGCTCTTCCACTCAGACTGAAACCCATCCCCACACACTGAAACCCCTTCCCCACACACTGAAACCCCATCCCCACGCACTGAAACCTCTTCCACACACACTGAAACCTCTTCCCCACACACTGAAACCTCTTCCCCACACGCTGAAACTTCTTCCACACGCACTGAAACCCATCCCCACACACTGAAACCCCTTCCACACACACTGAAACCTCTTCCACACAAACTGAAACCCCTTCCCCACGCAATGAAACCCCTTCCACACACACTGTTACCACTTCCCCGCACACTGAAACCCCTTCCCCACACACTGAATACCCTCACACACACGGAAACCCCTTACCCGCACACTGAAACCCCTTCCCCGCACACTGAAACCCTTCCCCACACGCTGAAACCCCTTACCCACACGCTGAAACTCCTTCCACACATATTGAAACCTCTTCCAAATGCACTGAAACCCATTCCGCACACACTGAAACGCATCCCCAAACACTGAAACCCATCCCCTCACACTGAAGCCATTCCCCACACAATGAAACGCATCCCCACACACTGAAACCTCTTCCCCACACACTGAAACCCCTTATCCACACACTGAAACCTTTTCCCCACACACTGAAACCACTTCTCCACAGACAGAAACCCCTTCCCCACACTCTGCAACCTCTTCCCCACACACAAAAACCTCTTCACCACACACTGAAACCACTTCCCCACACATTGAAACCCCTTCCCCACACACTGAAACCTCTTCCCCACACACTGTAACCCCTTCCCCACAGACTGAAACCCCTTAACAACACACTGAAACCCATCCCCGCACACAGAAATCTCTTCCCCACACACTGAAATCCCTTCCCCACACACTGAAACCCCTTCCCCACACACTGAAACCCATCGCCACACACTGAAACCTCTTCCCCACACATCTGAAAACTCTTCCCCACACACTGAAAGCCCTTCTGCAATCACTGAAACCCATCCCCACACTCTGAAACCCTTCTCCACACGCTGAAACCCCCTACCCACACACTGAAACCCCTAATGCACGCACTGAAACACTTCCCCACACACTGAAACACCTTCCCCTTACACTGAAAACCATCCCCTCACACTCAAACCATTACCCACACAATGAAACGCATCCCCACACACTGAAACCTCTTCCCCACACACTGAAACCCCTTCCCAAACACAATGAAACCTTTTCCCCACACACTGAAAGCACTTCCCACATACTGAAACCCCTTCCCCACACTCTGCAACCTCTTTCCCACACACTGAAACCTCTTCACCACACACTGAAACCACTTCCCCACACACTGAAACCCCTTCCCCACACACTGAAACCTCTTCCCCACACACTGAAACCCCTTCCCCACAGACTGAAACCCCTTAACCACACACTGAAACCCATCCCCACACACAGAAATCTCTTCCCCACACACTTAAACCCCTTCCCCACACACTGAAACCCCTTCCCCACACTCTGAAACCCATCCCCACATACTGGAACCTCTTCCCCACACACTGAAAGCTCTTCCCCACACACTGAAACCCCTTCCCCACATACTGAAACCTCTTCCCCACACACTGAAACCCCTTCCCCACGCACTGAAACCACTTCCACACATACTGAAAACTCTTCCCCACACACTGAAACCTCTTCCCCACACACTGAAACTCCTTCCCCACGCACCGAAACCTCTTCTACACACACTGAAACCTCTTACCCACACACTGAAAACTCTTGCCCACACGCTTAAACCTATTCCACACGCTCTGAAACCCATCCCCACACACTGAAACCTCTTCCACACACACTGAAACCTCTTCCACACACAATAAAACCCCTTCCCCACACACTGATCCCCTTCCACACACACGGAAACCCCTTCCCTGCACACTGAAACCCCTTCCCCGCACACTGAAACCCTTCCCCACACGCTGAAACTCCTTCCACATACACTGAAACCTCTTCCACATGCACTGAAACCCATTCTGCACACACTGAAACACATCCCCACAAACTGAAACCCATCCCTTCACACTGAAACCCTTCCCCACACAACGAAACCCATCCCCACATACTGAAACCTCTTCCGCACACACTGAAACCCCTTATCCACACACTGAAACCCCTTCCCCACAGACTGAAACCCCTTCACCACACACTGAAACCTCTTCCCCACAGACTGAAACCACTTCCCCACAGACTGAAAACGCTTCCCCACAGACTGAAAACCCTTCCCCACACTCTGAAACCTCTTCCCCACATGCTGAAACCTCTTCTCCACACACTGAAACCACTTCCCCACAAACTGAAACCCCTTCCCCACACACTGAAACCTCTTCCCCACACACGGAAACCCCTTGCCCACAGACTGAAACCCCTTAATCAAACACTGAAACCCATTCCCACACACTGAAATCTCTTCCACACACACTGAAACCCATTCCCACACACTGAAATCTCTTCCACACACACTGAAACCCCTTCCCCACAGACTGAAACCACGTCCCCCACACACTGAAACCCATCCCCACACACTGAAACATCTTCCCCACACACTGAAACCCCTTCCCCACACACTGAAACCCATCCCCACACACTGAAACCCATCCCCACACACTGAAACCTCTTCCCCACACACTGAAAGCTCTTCCCCACAGACTGAAACCCTTCCACACACACTGAGACCTCTTCCCCACACACTGAAACCCCTTACCCACGCACTGCAACCTCTTCCACACATGCTGAAACCTCTTCCCCACACACTGAAACCTCTTCCCCACACACTGAAACCTCTTCCCCACACACTGAAACTGCTTCCCCACGCACTGAACCCTCTTCCACACACACTGAAACCTTTTCCACACACACTGAAACCTCTTCCCAACACAATAAAACACCTTCCCCATGCACTGAATCCCCTTCCACACACACTGTAACCCCTTCCCCGCACACTGAAACCCCTTCCCCACACACTGAATCCCCTTCCACACACCCTGAAACCCCTTCCCCACTCACTGAAACCCATCCCCACACTCTGAAACCCTTCCCCACACACTGTACCCCTTACCCGCACACTGACACCCCTTACCCACACACATAAACCGCTTCCACACACACTGAAATCCCTTCCCCGCACACTGAAACCCCTTCGCCGCACACTGAAACCCTTCCCCACAAGCTGAAACCTCTTCCCGACACACTGAAAGGTCTTCCACTCAGACTGAAACCCATCCCCACACACTGAAACCCCTTCCCCACACACTGAAACCCCATCCCCACGCACTGAAACCTCTTCCACACACACTGAAACCTCTTCCCCACACACTGAAACCTCTTCCCCACACGCTGAAACTTCTTCCACACGCACTGAAACCCATCCCCACACACTGAAACCCCTTCCACACACACTGAAACCTCTTCCACACAAACTGAAACACCTTCCCCACGCAATGAAACCCCTTCCACACACACTGTTACCACTTCCCCGCACACTGAAACCCCTTCCCCACACACTGAATACCCTCACACACACGGAAACCCCTTACCCGCACACTGAAACCCCTTCCCCGCACACTGAAACCTCTTCCCCACACACTGAAACCCCTTGCCCACAGACTGAAACCCCTTAATCACACACTGAAACCCATTCCCACACACTGAAATCTCTTCCACACACACTGAAACCCCTTCCCCACAGACTGAAACCCCGTCCCCCACACACTGAAACCCATCCCCACACACTGAAACATCTTCCCCACACACTGAAACCCCTTCCCCACATACTGAAACCCATCCCCACATACTGAAACCCATCCCCACACACTGAAACCTCTTCCCCACGCACTGAAAGCTCTTCCCCACGCACTGCAACCTCTTCCACACCTGCTGAAACCTCTTCCCCACACACTGAAACCTCTTCCCCACACACTGAAACCTCGTCCCCACACACTGAAACACCTTCCCGCCGCACTGAACCCTCTTCCACACACACTGAAACCTTTTCCACACACACTGAAACCTCTTCCCAACACAATAAAACACCTTCCCCATGCACTGAATCCCCTTCCACACACACTGTAACCCCTTCCCCGCACACTGAAACCCCTTCCCCACACACTGAATCCCCTTCCACACACCCTGAAACCCCTTCCCCACACACTGAAACCCATCCCCACACACTGAAACATCTTCCCTACACACTGAAACACCTTCCCCACACACTGAAACCCATCCCCACACACTGACACCCTTCCACACACACTGAGGCCTCTTCCCCACACACTGAAACCCCTTACCCACGCACTGCAACCTCTTCCACACATGCTGAAACCTCTTCCCCACACACTGAAACCTCTTCCCCACACACTGAAACCTCTTCCCCACACACTGAAACTCCTTCCCAACGCACTGAACCCTCTTCCACACACACTGAAACCTTTTCCACACACACTGAAACCTCTTCCCAACACAATAAAACACCTTCCCCATGCACTGAATCCCCTTCCACACACTCTGTAACCCCTTCCCCACACGCTGAAACTCAGTCCACACACATTGAAACCTCTTCCATATGCACTGAAACCCATTCTGCACACACTGAAACGCATCCCCAAACACTGAAACCCATCCCCTCACACTGAAGCCATTCCCCACACAATGAAACGCATCCCCACACACTGAAACCTCTTCCCCACACACTGAAACCCCCTATCCACACACTGAAACCTTTCTTCCACACACTGAAACCACTTCTCCACAGACTGAAACCCCTTCCCCACACTCTGCAACCTCTTCCCCACACACTGAAACCTCTTCACCACACACTGAAATCACTTCCCCACACATTGAAACCCCTTCCCCACACACTGAAACCTCTTCCCCACACACTGAAACCCCTTCCCCACAGACTGAAACCCCTTAACAACACACTGAAACCCATCCCCGCACACAGAAATCTCTTCCCCACACACTGAAACCCCTTCCCCACACACTGAAACCCCTTCCCCACACACTGAAACCCATCGCCACACACTGAAACCTCTTCCCCACACATCTGAAACCTCTTCCCCACACACTGAAAGCCCTTCTGCAATCACTGAAACCCATCCCCACACTCTGAAACCCTTCGCCACAAGCTGAAACCCCTTACCCACTCGCTGAAACTCCTTCCACACACACTGAAACCTCTTCCACATGCACTGAAACAAATTCCGCACACAATGAAACACATCCCCAATAACTGAAACCCATCCCATCACACTGAAACCATTCCCCAAACAATGAAAACCATCCCCACATACTGAAACCTCTTCCCCACACACTGAAAACCTTATCCACACACTGAAACCACTTCCCCACAGACTGAAACTTCTTCCCCAGACACTGAAACCTGTTCCGCACAGACAGTAAACCCTTCCCCAGACATTGAAACCCATCCCCACACTCTGAAATCTCATGCCCACACACTGAAACCCCTTCCCCACACACTGAAACCTCTTCCACATGCACTGAAACCCCTTCCGCACACACTGAAACCCATCCCCACACAGTGAAACCCATCCCCACACACTGAAACCCTTCTCCACACATTGAAACCTCTTCCCCACACACTGAAACATCTTTCACACACACTAAAACACATCCCCACACTGAAACCACTTACACACACACTGAAAACCCTTCCACACACAATTAAACCTCTTCCACACACACTGAAACCCCTTCCGCACACACTGAAACCTCTTCCCAAACACTGAAACCTCTTCGCCACAGACTGAAACCCTTCCCCACACACTGAAACCTCTTCCCCACACACTGAAACCCCTTCCCCAAGCACTGAAACATCTTCCAGACACACTGAAACCTCTTCCCCACACACTGAACCCTCTTCCCCACACACTGAAACCTCTTCCCCACACACTGAAACCCCTTCCCCGCACACTGAAAACTCTTCCTCACACACTGAATCCCCTTCACCACACAGAAACCCCTTCCCCACACACTGAAAGCACTTCCCCACACACTGAAACCACATCCCCACAGACAGAAACCCCTTCCCCACACTCTGAAACCTCTTCCCCACACATTGAAACCTCTTCCCCACACAATGAAACCACTTCCCCACACTCTGAAACCCCTTCCCCACACACTTAAAACATCTTCCCCACACTCTTAAACCTCCTCCCCACACACTGAAACCCCTTCCCCACACACTGAAACCCATCCCTACAGACTGAAACCCTTCCCCACACACTGAAACCCATCCCCACACACTGAAACCCCTTCCCCACACACTGAAACCACATCCCCACGCACTGAAACCTCTTCCACACATACTGAAACCTCTTCCACAAAAACTGAAGCCTGTTCCCAACACACTGAAACCTCTTCCCCACACACTAAAACTCCTTCCCCACGCACTGAAACCTCTTCCAAACACACTGAAACCTCTTCCCCACACACTGAAACCGCTTCCCCACACGCTGAAACTACTTCCACAAGCACTGAAACCCATCCCCGCACACTGAAGCACCTTCCACACACACTGAAACCTCTTCCACACAAACTGAAACCCCTTCCCCAAACACTGAAACCCCTTCCACACACACTGTTACCCCTTCCCCGCACACTGAAACCCCTTCCCCACACACTGAAGCCCCTCACACACACGGAAACCCCTTCCCCGCACACTGAAACCCCATCCCCGCACACTGAAACCCTTCCCCACACGGTGAAACCCATTACCCACACGCTGAAACTCCTTCCACACACACTGAAACCTCTTCCACATGCACTGAAACCCCTTGCGCACAAACTGAAACCCATCCCGAAACACGGAAACCCATCCCCTCACACTGAAACCATTCCCCACACAATGAAACGCATCCCCACACACTGAAACCTCTTCCCCACACACTGAAACCCCTTATCCACACACTGAAACCTTTTCCCCACACACTGAAACCACTTCCCCACAGACTGAAACCCCTTCCCCACACTCTGCAACCTCTTCCCCACACACTGAAACCTCTTCACCACACAGTGAAACCACTTCCCCACACACTGAAACCCCTTCCCCACACACAGAAACTCTTCCCCACACACTGAAACCCCTTCCCCACAGACTGAAACCACTTAAACACACACTGAAACCCATCCCCACACACATAAATCTCTTCCCCACACAATGAAACCCCTTCCCCACACACTGAAACCTCTTCCCCACACACTGAAGCACATCCCCAAACACTGAAACCTCTTCCCCACACACTGAAACCACTTCCCCACACACTGGAACCCCTTCCGCAATCACTGAAACCCTTCCCCACACTCTGAAACCCATCCCCACACACTGGAACCTCTTCCACACACACTGAAAGCTCTTCCCCACAGACTGAAACCCTTCCCCGCACACTCAAACCTGTTCCACACACACTGAAACCCCTTCCCCACTCACTGAAACCTCTTCCACACATACTGAAACCTCTTCCCCACACACTGAAACCTCTTCCCCACACACTGAAACTCCTTCCCCACGCACCGAAACCTCTTCTACACACACTGAAACCTCCTCCCCACACACTGAAAACTCTTCCCCACACGCTTAAACTTATTCCACACGCACTGAAACCCAGCCCCACACACTGAAACCACTTCCACACACACTGAAACCTCTTCCACACACAATAAAACCCCTTCACACGCACTGAAACCCCTTCCACACACACTGTAACCCCTTCCCCGCACAATGAAACCCCTTCCCCACACACTGAATCCCCTTCCACACAAACGGAAACCCCTTCCCCGCACACTGAAACCCCTTCCCCGCACACTGAAACCCTTCCCCACACGCTGAAACCCCTTACCCACTCGCTGAAACCCCTTCCACACACACTGAAACCTCTTCCACATGCACTGAAACCCATTCCGCACACACTGAAACACATCCCCACAAACTGAAACCCATCCCCTCACACTGAAACCATTCCGCACACAATGAAACCCATCCCCACATACTGAAACCTCTTCCCCACACACTGAAACCCCTTATCTACTCACTGAAACCCCTTCCACACACACTGAAACATCTTCCACATGCACTGAAACCCCTCCCCCACACTCTGAAACCAATCCGCACACACTGAAACCCATCCCCACACACTGAAATCCATCCCCACACACTGAAACCTCTTCCCACACACTGAAACCTCTTCGCCACAGACTGAAACCCTTCCCCACACACTGAAACCTCTTCCCCACACACTGAAACCTCTTCCCCGCACACGGAAACCCCTTCCCCGCACACTGAAACCTCTTCCCCACACACTGAATCACCTTCACCACACACTGAAACCCCTTCCCCAAACACTGAAACCTCTTCCCCACAGACTGAAACCACATCCCCACAGACTGAAACCCCTTCCTCACACTCTGAAACCTCTTCCCCACACATTGAAACCTCTTCCCCACACACTGAAACCACTTCCCCACAAACTGAAACCCCTTCCCCACACACTGAAACCTCTTCCCCACACACTGAAACCCCTTGCCCACAGACTGAAACCCCTTAACCACACACTGAAACCCATTCCCACACACTGAAATCTCTTCCACACACACTGAAACCCCTTCCCCACAGACTGACACCCCGTCCCCACACACTGAAACCCATAACCACACACTGAAACCTCTTCCCCACACACTCAAACCCCTTCCACACACACTGAAACCTCTTCCACACAAACTGAAACCCCTTCCCCACGCAATGAAAACCCTTCCACACACACTGTTACCCCTTCGCCGCACACTGAAACCCCTTCCCCGCACACTGAATACCCTCACACACACGGAAACCCCTTCCCCGCACACTGAAACCCATCCCCACACACAGAAACATCTTCCCCACACACTGAAACCCCTTCCCCACACACTGAAACCCCTTCACCACACACTGAAACAAATCCCCGAACACTGAAACCTCTTCCCCACACACTGAAACCTCTTCCCCACACACTGGAACCCCTTCCGCAATCACTGAAACCCTTTCCCACACACTGAAACCCATCCCCACACACTGAAACCCCTTCCCCACGCACTGAAACCTCTTCCACACATACTGAAACCTCTTCCCCACACACTGAAACCTCTTCCCCACACACTGAAACTCCTTCCCCACGCACCGAAACCTCTTCTACACACACTGAAACCTCCTCCCCACACACTGAAAACTCTTCCCCACACGCTTAAACTTATTCCACACGCACTGAAACCCATCCCCACACACTGAAACCTCTTCCACACACACTGAAACCTCTTCCACACACAATAAAACCCCTTCCCCACGCACTGAAACCCCTTCCACACACAATGTAACCCCTTCCCCGCACAATGAAACCCCTTCCCCACACACTGAATCCCTTTCCACACACACGGAAACCCCTTCCCCGCACACTGAAACCCCTTCCCCGCACACTGAAACCCTTCCCCACACGCTGAAACCCCTGACCCACTCGCTGAAACCCCTTCCACACACACTGAAACTTCTTCCACATGCACTGAAACCCATTGCGCACACACTGAAACACATCCCCACACACTGAAACCTCTTCCCCACACACTGAAACCTCTTCCCCGCACACGGAAACCCCTTCCCCGCACACTGAAACCTCTTCCCCACACACTGAATCACCTTCACCACACACTGAAACCCCTTCCCCAAACACTGAAACCTCTTCCCCACAGACTGAAACCACATCCCCACAGACTGAAACCCCTTCCTCACACTCTGAAACCTCTTCCCCACACATTGAAACCTCTTCCCCACACACTGAAACCACTTCCCCACAAACTGAAACCCCTTCCCCACACACTGAAACCTCTTCCCCACACACTGAAACCCCTTGCCAACAGACTGAAACCCCTTAACCGCACACTGAAACCCATTCCCACACACTGAAATCTCTTCCACACACACTGAAACCCCTTCCCCACAGACTGAAACCCCGTCCCCACACACTGAAACCCATAACCACACACTGAAACCTCTTCCCCACACACTCAAACCCCTTCCCCACACACTGAAACCCATCCCCACTCACTGAAACCCATCCCCACACACTGAAACCCCGTCCACACACACTGAAACCTCTTCCACACAAACTGAAACCCCTTCCCCACGCAATGAAAACCCTTCCACACACACTGTTACCCCTTCCCCGCACACTGAAACCCCTTCCCCGCACACTGAATACCCTCACACACACGGAAACCCCTTCCCCGCACACTGAAACCCATCCCCACACACAGAAACCTCTTCCCCACACACTGAAACCCCTTCCCCACACACTGAAACCCCTTCCCCACACACTGAAACACATCCCCGAACACTGAAACCTCTTCCCCACACACTGAAACCTCTTCCCCACACACTGGAACCCCTTCCGCAATCACTGAAACCCTTTCCCACACACTGAAACCCGTCCCCACACACTGGAACCTCTTCCCCACACACTGAAAGCTCTTCCCCACAGACTGGAACCCTTGCCCACAAACTGAAACCTGTTCCACACACACTGAAACCCCTTCCCCACGCACTGAAACCTCTTCCACACATACTGAAACCTCTTCCCCACACACTGAAACCTCTTCCCCACACACTGAAACTCCTTCCCCACGCACCGAAACCTCTTCTACACACACTGAAACCTCCTCCCCACACACTGAAAACTCTTCCCCACACGCTTAAACTTATTCCACACGCACTGAAACCCATCCCCACACACTGAAACCTCTTCTACACACACTGAAACCTCTTCCACACACAATAAAACCCCTTCACACGCACTGAAACCCCTTCCACACACACTGTAACCCCTTCCCCGCACAATGAAACCCCTTCCCCACACACTGAATCCCCTTCCACACAAACGGAAACCCCTTCCCCGCACACTGAAACCCCTTCCCCGCACACTGAAACCCTTCCCCACACGCTGAAACCCCTTACCCACTCGCTGAAACCCCTTCCACACACACTGAAACCTCTTCCACATGCACTGAAACCCATTCCGCACACACTGAAACACATCCCCACAAACTGAAACCCATCCCCTCACACTGAAACCATTCCGCACACAATGAAACCCATCCCCACATACTGAAACCTCTTCCCCACACACTGAAACCCCTTATCTACTCACTGAAACCCCTTCCACACACACTGAAACATCTTCCACATGCACTGAAACCCCTCCCCCACACTCTGAAACCAATCCGCACACACTGAAACCCATCCCCACACACTGAAATCCATCCCCACACACTGAAACCTCTTCCCACACACTGAAACCTCTTCGCCACAGACTGAAACCCTTCCCCACACACTGAAACCTCTTCCCCACACACTGAAACCTCTTCCCCGCACACGGAAACCCCTTCCCCGCACACTGAAACCTCTTCCCCACACACTGAATCACCTTCACCACACACTGAAACCCCTTCCCCAAACACTGAAACCTCTTCCCCACAGACTGAAACCACATCCCCACAGACTGAAACCCCTTCCTCACACTCTGAAACCTCTTCCCCACACATTGAAACCTCTTCCCCACACACTGAAACCACTTCCCCACAAACTGAAACCCCTTCCCCACACACTGAAACCTCTTCCCCACACACTGAAACCCCTTGCCCACAGACTGAAACCCCTTAACCACACACTGAAACCCATTCCCACACACTGAAATCTCTTCCACACACACTGAAACCCCTTCCCCACAGACTGACACCCCGTCCCCACACACTGAAACCCATAACCACACACTGAAACCTCTTCCCCACACACTCAAACCCCTTCCACACACACTGAAACCTCTTCCACACAAACTGAAACCCCTTCCCCACGCAATGAAAACCCTTCCACACACACTGTTACCCCTTCGCCGCACACTGAAACCCCTTCCCCGCACACTGAATACCCTCACACACACGGAAACCCCTTCCCCGCACACTGAAACCCATCCCCACACACAGAAACATCTTCCCCACACACTGAAACCCCTTCCCCACACACTGAAACCCCTTCACCACACACTGAAACAAATCCCCGAACACTGAAACCTCTTCCCCACACACTGAAACCTCTTCCCCACACACTGGAACCCCTTCCGCAATCACTGAAACCCTTTCCCACACACTGAAACCCATCCCCACACACTGAAACCCCTTCCCCACGCACTGAAACCTCTTCCACACATACTGAAACCTCTTCCCCACACACTGAAACCTCTTCCCCACACACTGAAACTCCTTCCCCACGCACCGAAACCTCTTCTACACACACTGAAACCTCCTCCCCACACACTGAAAACTCTTCCCCACACGCTTAAACTTATTCCACACGCACTGAAACCCATCCCCACACACTGAAACCTCTTCCACACACACTGAAACCTCTTCCACACACAATAAAACCCCTTCCCCACGCACTGAAACCCCTTCCACACACAATGTAACCCCTTCCCCGCACAATGAAACCCCTTCCCCACACACTGAATCCCTTTCCACACACACGGAAACCCCTTCCCCGCACACTGAAACCCCTTCCCCGCACACTGAAACCCTTCCCCACACGCTGAAACCCCTGACCCACTCGCTGAAACCCCTTCCACACACACTGAAACTTCTTCCACATGCACTGAAACCCATTCCGCACACACTGAAACACATCCCCACACACTGAAACCTCTTCCCCACACACTGAAACCTCTTCCCCGCACACGGAAACCCCTTCCCCGCACACTGAAACCTCTTCCCCACACACTGAATCACCTTCACCACACACTGAAACCCCTTCCCCAAACACTGAAACCTCTTCCCCACAGACTGAAACCACATCCCCACAGACTGAAACCCCTTCCTCACACTCTGAAACCTCTTCCCCACACATTGAAACCTCTTCCCCACACACTGAAACCACTTCCCCACAAACTGAAACCCCTTCCCCACACACTGAAACCTCTTCCCCACACACTGAAACCCCTTGCCAACAGACTGAAACCCCTTAACCGCACACTGAAACCCATTCCCACACACTGAAATCTCTTCCACACACACTGAAACCCCTTCCCCACAGACTGAAACCCCGTCCCCACACACTGAAACCCATAACCACACACTGAAACCTCTTCCCCACACACTCAAACCCCTTCCCCACACACTGAAACCCATCCCCACTCACTGAAACCCATCCCCACACACTGAAACCCCGTCCACACACACTGAAACCTCTTCCACACAAACTGAAACCCCTTCCCCACGCAATGAAAACCCTTCCACACACACTGTTACCCCTTCCCCGCACACTGAAACCCCTTCCCCGCACACTGAATACCCTCACACACACGGAAACCCCTTCCCCGCACACTGAAACCCATCCCCACACACAGAAACCTCTTCCCCACACACTGAAACCCCTTCCCCACACACTGAAACCCCTTCCCCACACACTGAAACACATCCCCGAACACTGAAACCTCTTCCCCACACACTGAAACCTCTTCCCCACACACTGGAACCCCTTCCGCAATCACTGAAACCCTTTCCCACACACTGAAACCCGTCCCCACACACTGGAACCTCTTCCCCACACACTGAAAGCTCTTCCCCACAGACTGGAACCCTTGCCCACAAACTGAAACCTGTTCCACACACACTGAAACCCCTTCCCCACGCACTGAAACCTCTTCCACACATACTGAAACCTCTTCCCCACACACTGAAACCTCTTCCCCACACACTGAAACTCCTTCCCCACGCACCGAAACCTCTTCTACACACACTGAAACCTCCTCCCCACACACTGAAAACTCTTCCCCACACGCTTAAACTTATTCCACACGCACTGAAACCCATCCCCACACACTGAAACCTCTTCTACACACACTGAAACCTCTTCCACACACAATAAAACCCCTTCCCCACGCACGGAAACCCCTTCCACACACACTGTAACCCCTTCCCCGCACAATGACACCCCTTCCCCACACACTGAATCCCCTTCCACACACACGGAAACCCCTTCCCCGCACACTGAAACCCCTTCCCCGCACACTGAAACCCTTCCCCACACGCTGAAACCCCTTACCCACTCGCTGAAACCCGTTCCACACACACTGAAACTTCTTCCACATGCACTGAAACCCATTCCGCACACACTGAAACACATCCCCACAAACTGAAACCCATCGCCTCACACTGAAACCATTCCGCACACAATGAAACCCATCCCCACATACTGAAACCTCTTCCCCACACACTGAAACCCCTTATCCACACACTGAAACCCCTTCCACACACACTGAAACCTGTTCCACATGCACTGAAACCCATTCCCCACACACTGATACCAATCCCCACACACTGAAACCCATCCCCACACACTGAAATCCTTCCCCACACACTGAAACCTCTTCCCACACACTGAAACCTCTTCGCCACAGACTGAAAACCTTCCCCACACACTGAAACCTCTTCCCCACACACTGAAACCTCTTCTCCGCACACGGAAACCACTTCCCCGCACACTGAAAGCACTTCCCCACACACTGAATCCCCTTCACCACACACTGAAACCCCGTCCCCACACACTGAAACCTCTTCCCCACAGACTGAAACCACATCCCCACAGACTGAAACCCCTTCCCCACACACTGAAACCTCTTCCCCACACACTGAAACCACTTCCTCACAAACTGAAACCCCTTCCCCACACACTGAAACCTCTTCCCCACACACTGAAACCCCTTGCCCACAGACTGAAACCCTTTAACCACACTCTGAAACCTCGTCCTCACACACTGAAATCTCTTCCACACTCACTGAAACCCCTTCCCCACAGACTGAAACCCCGTCCCCACACACTGAAACCCCTTCCCAACACACTGAAACCCATCCCCACTCACTGAAATCCATCCCCACACACTGAAACCTCTTCCCCACACACTGCAAGCTCTTCCCCACAGATTGAAAACCTTCCACACACACTGAAACCTCTTCCCCACACACTGAAACCCCTTCCCCACGCACTGCAACCTCTTCCACACATACTGAAACCTCTTCCCCACACACTGAAACCTCTTCCCCACACACTGAAACTCCTTCCCCACGCACTGAACCCTCTTCCACACACACTGAAACCTCTTCCACACACACTGAAAAAACTTCCCAACACAATAAAACACCTTCCCCACGCACTGAAACCCGTTCCACACACACTGTAACCCCTTCCCCGCATACTGAAACCCCTTCCCCACATACTTAATCCACTTCCACACACCCTGACACCCCTTCCCCACACACTGAAACCCATCCCCATACACTGAAACACTTCCCCGCACACTGTAACCCCTTCCCCGCACACTGAAACCCCTTACCCACACACTGAAACCGCTTCCACACACTCTGAAATCCCTTCCCCGCACACTGAAACCCCTTCCCCGCATACTGAAACCCTTCCCCACACGCTGAAACCTCTTCCCCACACTCTGAAAGCTCTTCCACTCAGACTGAAACCCATCCCCACACACTGAAACCCCTTCCCCACACACTGAAACCCCATCCCTACGCACTGAAACCTCTTCCACACACACTGAAACCTCTTCCACACACACTGAAACCTCTTCCCCACACACTGAATCCTCTTCCCCACACGCTGAAACTTCTTCCACACGCACTGAAACCCATCCCCGCACACTGAAACCCCTTCCACACACACTGAAACCTCTTCCACACAAACTGAAACCCCTTCCCCACGCACTGAAACCCCTTCCACACACACTGTTACCCCTACCCCGCACACTGAAACCCCTTCCCCACACACTGAATACCCTCACACACACGGAAACCCCTTCCCCGCACACTGAAACCCCTTCCCCGCACACTGAAACCCTTCCCCTCACGCTGAAACCCCTTACCCACACGCTGAAACTTCTTCCACACACACTGAAACATCTTCCAAATGCACTGAAACCCATACCGCACACACTGAAACCCATCCCCGAACACTGAAACGCATCCCCTGGCACTGAAAACATTCCCCACACAATGCAACGCATCCCCACACACTGAAACCTCTTCCCCACACACTGAACCCCCTTATCCACACACTGAAACATTTTCCCCAGACACTGAAACCACTTCACCACAGACTGAAACCCCTTCCCCACACTCTGCAACCTCTTCCCCACACACTGAAACCCCTTCCCCACACACTGATACCCCTTCCCCACACACTGAAACCTCTTCCCCACACGCAGAAACCCCTTCCCCTCAGACTGAAACTTCTTCCCCACACACTGAAACCTCTTCCGCACAGACTGTAAACCCTTGCCCAGACATTGAAACCCATGCCCACACACTGAAAGCCCTTCCCCACACACTGAAACCCCTTCCACACACACTGAAACCCGTCCCCACACACTGAAACCTCTTCCCCACACACTGAAACACCTTCCCCACACAGTGAAACCAATACCCACACACTTAAACCCATCCCCACACACTGAAATCCTTCCCCACACACTGAAACCTCTTCCCACACACTGAAACCTCTTCGCCAAAGACTGAAACCCTCCCCACACACTGAAACCCCTTCCCCACACACTGAAACCTATTCCCACACACTGAAATCTCTTCCACACACACTGAAACCCCTTCCCCACAGACTGAAACCCCGTCCCCACACACTGAAACCCATCCCCGCACACAGAATCCTCTTCCCCGCACACTGAAACCCCTTCCCCACACTCTGAAACCCATCCCCACACACTGAAACCCATCCCCACTCACTGACACCTCTTCCCCACACATTGAAAGCTCTTCCCCACAGACTGAAACCCTTCCACACACACTGAATCCTCTGCCCCACATACTGAAACCCCTTCCCCACGCACTGCAACCTCTTCCACACATACTGAAACCTCTTCCCCACACACTGAAACCTCTTCCCCACACACTGTAACCTCTTCCCCACACGCTGCAACTCCTTCCCCACGCACTGAACCCTCTTCCACACACACTGAAACCTCTTCCACACACACTGAAACCTCTTCCCCACACGCTTAAACTTCTTCCACACGCACTGAAACCCATCCCCACACACTGAAACCTCTTCCACACACACTGAAACCTCTTCCACACACAATAAAACACCTTCCCCACGCACTGAAACCCCTTCCACACACACTGTAACCCCTTCCCCGCACACTGAAACCCCTTCCGCACACATTGAATCCCCTTCCACACACCCTGAAACCCCTTCCCACACACTGTAACCCATCCCCACACACTGAAACCCTTCCCCACACATTGTAACCCCTTCCCCGCACACTGAAACCCCTTCCCCACACACTGAAAACGCTTCCACAGAGACTGAAATCCCTTCCCCGCACACTGAAACCCCTTCCCCGCACACTGAAACCCTTCCCCACACGCTGAAACCTCTTCCCCACACACTGAAGGCTCTTCCACTCAGACTGAAACCCATCCCCACACACTGAAACACCTTTCCCACACACTGAAACCCCATCCCCACGAACTGAAACCTCTTCCACACACACTGAAACCCCTTCCACACACACTAAAACCTCTTCCACACAAAATGAAACCCCTTCCCCACGCACTGAAACCCCTTCCACACACACTGTTACCCCTTTCCCGCACACTGAAACCCCTTCCCCTCACACTGAATCCCCTCACACACACGGAAACCCCTACCCCGCACAGTGAAACCCCTTCCCCGCACACTGAAACACTTCCCCACACGCTGAAACCCCTTACCCACACACTGAAAACTCTTCCACATGCACTGAAACCCATTCCGCACACTCTGAAACCCACCCCAAACACTGAAAAGCATCCCCACACACTGAAACATCTTCCCCACACACTGAAACGCATCCCCACACACTGAAACCTTTTCTCCACACACTGAAACCACTTCCCCACAGACTTAAACCCCTTCCCCACACTGTGCAACCTTTTCCCCACACACTGAAACCTCTTCACCACACACTGAAACCACATCCCCACACATTGAAACCCCTTCCCCACACACTGAAACCTCTTCCCCACACACTGAAACCCATCCCCACACACATAAATCTCTTCCCCACACACTGAAACCCCTTCCCCACACACTGAAACCCCTTCCCCACACACTGAAACCCATCCCCACACACTGAAACCTCTTCCCCACACTCTGAATCCTCTTCCCCACACACTGAAACCCCTTCCGCAATCACTGAAACCCATCCCCACACTTTGTAACACATCCCCACACACTGAAACCCCTTCCCCACACACTGCAACCCATCCCCACACACTGAAACCTCTTCCCCACACACTGAAAGCTCTTCCCCACAGACTGAAACCCTTCCACACACACTGAAACCTCTTCCCCACACACTGAAACCCCTTGCCCACGCACTGCAACCTCTTCCACACATACTGAAACCTCTTCCCCTCACACTGAAACCTCTTCCCCACACACTGAAACTCCTTCCCCACGCACTGAACCCTCTTCCACAGACACTGAAACCTCTTCCACACACACTGAAACCTCTTCCCCACACGCTTAAACTTCTTCCACACGCACTGAAACCTCTTCCACACACACTGAAACCTCTTCCACACACAATAAAACACCTTCCCCACGCACTTTAACACCTTCCACACACACTGCAACCCCTTTCCCGCACACTGAATCCCCTTCCACACACCCTGAAACCCCTTCCCCACACACTGAAACCCATCCCCACACACTGAAACCCTTGCCCATACACTGCAACCCCTGCCCCGCACACAGAAACCCCATCCCCACACACTGAGATCGCTTCCACACACACTGAAATCCCTTCCCCGCACACTGAAACCCCTTCCCCGCACACTGAAACCCTTCCCCACACGCTGAAACCTCTTCCCCACACACTGAAAGCTCTTCCACTCAGACTGAAACCCATCCCCACACACTGAAACCCCTTCCCCACAAACTGAAACCCCATCCCCACGCAATGAAACCTCTTCCACACATACTGAAACCTCTTCCCCAAAAACTGAAACCTGTTCCCCAAAGACGGAAACCTCTTCCCCACACACTGTAACTCCTTCGCCACGCACGGAAACCTCTTCCACACACACTGAAACCTCTTCCCCACACACTGAAACCTCTTCCACACAAACTGAAACCCCTTCCCCACGCACTGAAACCCCTTCCACACACACTGTTACCCCTTGCCCGCACACTGAAACCCCTTCGCCACTCACTGAATCCCCTCACACACACGTAACCCCTTCCCCGAACACTGAAACCCCTTCCCCGCACACTGAAACCCTTCCCCACACGCTGAAACCCCTTACCCACACGCTGAAACTCCTTCCACACACACACAAACCTCTTCCACATGCACTGAAACCCATTCCGCACACACTGAAACCCATCCCCAAACACTGAAACCCATCCCCTCAAACTGAAACCATTCCGCACACAATGAAACGCATCCCCACACACTGAAACCTCTTCCCCACACAATGAAACCCCTTATCCACACACTGAAACCATTTACCCACACACTGAAACCACTTCCCCACAGACTGAAACCCCTTCCCCACACTCTGCAACCTCTTCCCCACACTCTGAAACCTCTTCACGACACACTGAAACCACTTCCCCACACATTGAAACCCCTTCCCCACTCACTGAAACCTCTTCCCCACACACTGAAACCCCTTCCCCACAGACTGAAACCCCTTAACCACACACTGAAACCCATCCCCACACACTGAAATCCTTCCCCACACACTGAAACCTCTTCCCACACACTGAAACCTCTTCGCCACTGACTGAAACCGTCCCCACACACTGAAACCACTTCCCCACAGACTAAAACCCCTTCCCCACACACTGAAACCTATTCCCACACACTGAAATCTCTTCCACACACACTGAAACCCCTTCCCCACAGACTGAAACCCCGTCCCCACACACTGAAACCAATCCCCACACACTGAAACCTCTTCCCCGCACACTGAAACCCCTTCCCCACACTCTGAAACCCATCCCCACACACTGAAACCCATCCCCACTCACTGAAACCTCTTCCCCACACATTGAAAGCTCTTCCCCACAGACTGAAACCCTTCCACACACACTGAATCCTCTGCCCCACATACTGAAACCCCTTCCCCACGCACTGCAACCTCTTCCACACATACTGAAACCTCTTCCCCACACACTGAAACCTCTTCCCCACACACTGTAACCTCTTCCCCACACGCTGCAACTCCTTCCCCACGCACTGAACCCTCTTCCACACACACTGAAACCTCTTCCACACACACTGAAACCTCTTCCCCACACGCTTAAACTTCTTCCACACGCACTGAAACCCATCCCCACACACTGCAACCTCTTCCACACTCACTGAAACCTCTTCCACACACAATAAAACACCTTCCCCACGCACTGAAACCCCTTCCACACACACTGTAACCCCTTCCCCGCACACTGAAACCCCTTCCGCACACATTGAATCCCCTTCCACACACCCTGAAACCCCTTCCCACACACTGTAACCCATCCCCACACACTGAAACCCTTCCCCACACATTGTAACCCCTTCCCCGCACACTGAAACCCCTTCCCCACACACTGAAAACGCTTCCACAGAGACTGAAATCCCTTCCCCGCACACTGAAACCCCTTCCCCGCACACTGAAACCCTTCCCCACACGCTGAAACCTCTTCCCCACACACTGAAAGCTCTTCCACTCAGACTGAAACCCATCCCCACACACTGAAACCCCTTCCCCACACACTGAAACCCCATCCCCACGCACTGAAACCTCTTCCACACACACTGAAACCCCTTCCACACACACTAAAACCTCTTACACACAAAATGAAACCCCTTCCCCACGCACTGAAACCCCTTCCACACACACTGTTACCCCTTTCCCGCACACTGAAATCCCTTCCCCACACACTGAATCCCCTCACACACACGGAAACCCCTACCCCGCACAGTGAAACCCCTTCCCCGCACACTGAAACACTTCCCCACACGCTGAAACTCCTTACCCACACACTGAAAACTCTTCCACATGCACTGAAACCCATTCCGCACACACTGAAACCCACCCCCAAACACTGAAAAGCATCCCCACACACTGAAACATCTTCCTCACACACTGAAACGCATCCCCACACACTGAAACCTTTTCTCCACACACTGAAACCACTTCCCCACAGACTTAAACCCCTTCCCCACACTGTGCAACCTTTTCCCCACACACTGAAACCTCTTCACCACACACTGAAACCACTTCCCCACACATTGAAACCCCTTCCCCACACACTGAAACCTCTTCCCCACACACTGAAACCCATCCCCACACACATAAATCTCTTCCCCACACACTGAAACCCCTTCCCCACACACTGAAACCCCTTCCCCACACACTGAAACCCATCCCCACACACTGAAACCTCTTCCCCACACTCTGAATCCTCTTCCCCACACACTGAAACCCCTTCCACAATCACTGAAACCCATCCCCACACTTTGTAACACATCCTCACACACTGAAACCCCTTCCCCACACACTGAAACCCATCCCCACACACTGAAACCTCTTCCCCACACACTGAAAGCTCTTCCCCACAGACTGAAACCCTTCCACACACACTGAAACCTCTTCCCCACACACTGAAACCCCTTGCCCACGCACTGCAACCTCTTCCACACATACTGAAACCTCTTCCCCTCACACTGAAACCTCTTCCCCACACACTGAAACTCCTTCCCCACGCACTGAACCCTCTTCCACAGACACTGAAACCTCTTCCACACACACTGAAACCTCTTCCCCACACGCTTAAACTTCTTCCACACGCACTGAAACCTCTTCCACACACACTGAAACCTCTTCCACACACAATAAAACACCTTCCCCACGCACTTTAACACCTTCCACACACACTGTAACCCCTTTCCCGCACACTGAATCCCCTTCCACACACCCTGAAACTTCTTCCCCACACACTGAAACCCATCCCCACACACTGAAACCCTTGCCCACACACTGCAACCCCTTCCCCGCACACAGAAATCCCATTTCCACACACTGAGATCGCTTCCACACACACTGAAATCCCTTCCCCGCACACTGAAACCCCTTCCCCGCACACTGAAACCCTTCCCCACACGCTGAAACCTCTTCCCCACACACTGAAAGCTCTTCCACTCAGACTGAAACCCATCCCCACACACTGAAACCCCTTCCCCACAAACTGAAACCCCATCCCCACGCAATGAAACCTCTTCCACACATACTGAAACCTCTTCCCCAAAAACTGAAACCTGTTCCCCAAAGACTGAAACCTCTTCCCCACACACTGAAACTCCTTCGCCACGCACGGAAACCTCTTCCACACACACTGAAACCTCTTCCCCACACACTGAAACCTCTTCCACACAAACTGAAACCCCTTCCCCACGCACTGAAACCCCTTCCACACACACTGTTACCCCTTCCCCGCACACTGAAACCCCTTCGCCACTCACTGAATCCCCTCACACACACGTAAACCCCTTCCCCGAACACTGAAACCCCTTCCCCGCACACTGAAACCCTTCCCCACACGCTGAAACCCCTTACCCACACGCTGAAACTCCTTCCACACACACACAAACCTCTTCCACATGCACTGAAACCCATTCCGCACACACTGAAACCCATCCCCAAACACTGAAACCCATCCCCTCACACTGAAACCATTCCGCACACAATGAAACGCATCCCCACACACTGAAACCTCTTCCCCACACAATGAAACCCCTTATCCACACACTGAAACCATTTACCCACACACTGAAACCACTTCCCCACAGACTGAAACCCCTTCCCCACACTCTGCAACCTCTTCCCCACACTCTGAAACCTCTTCACGACACACTGAAACCACTTCCCCACACATTGGAACCCCTTCCCCACACACTGAAACCCATCCCCACACACTGAAACCCCTTCCCCACAGACTGAAACCCCTTAACCACACACTGAAACCCATCCCCGCACACAGAAATCTCTTCCCCACACACTGAAAGCCCTTCCCCACACACTGAAACTGCTTCCCCACACACTGAAACCCATCACCACACACTGAAACCTCTTCCCCACACACTGAAACCTCTTCCCCACACACTGAAACCCCTTCCACAATCACTGAAACCCATCCCCACACTCTGAAACCCATCCCCACACACTGGAACCTCTTCCCCACACACTGAAAGCTCTTCCCCACAGACTGAAACCCTTCCCCACACACTGAAACCTCTTCCCCACTCACTAAAACCCCTTCCCCACAGACTGAAACTCCTCCCCACCCGCTTAAACTTATTCCACACGCACTGAAACCTCTTCCCCACACACTGAAAACTCTTCCTCACACACTGAAACCTCTTCCACACACAATAAAACCCCTTCCCCACGCACTGAAACCCCTTCCGCACACACTGTAACCCCTTCCCCGCACAATGAAACCCCTTCCCCACACACTTAATCCCCTTCCACACACACGGAACCCCTTCCCCGCACACTGAAAGCCCTTCCCCGCACACTGAAACCCTTCCCCACACGCTGAAACTCCTTCCACACACACTGAAACCTCTTCCACATGCACTGAAACCCATTCCGCACACACTGAAACACATCCCCACAAACTGAAACCCATCCCCTCACACTGAAACCATTCCCCACACGCTGAAACCTCTTCCCCACACACTGAAAGCTCTTCCACTCAGACTGAAACCCATCCCCACACACTGAAACCCCTTCCCCACACACTGAAACCCTATCCCCACGCACTGAAACCTCTTCCACACATACTGAAACCTCTTCCCCAAAAACTGAAACCTGTTCCCCAAAGACTGAAACCTCTTCCCCACACACTGAAACTCCTTCGCCACGCACGGAAACCTCTTCCACACACACTGAAACCTCTTCCCCACACACTGAAACCCCTTCCACATACACTGAAACCTCTTCCACACAAACTGAAACCCCTTCCCCACGCACTGAAGCCCCTTCCGCACACACTGTTACCCCTTCCCCGCTCACTGAAACCCCTTTTCCACACACTGAATCCCCTCACACACACGGAAACCCCTTCCCCGAACACTGAAACCCCTTACCCGCACACTGAAACCCCTTCCACACACGCTGAAACCCCTTACCCACACGCTGAAACTCCTTCCACACACACTGAAACCCCATCCCCACGCACTGAAACATCTTCCACACACACTGAAACCCATCCCCACACACTGAAACCCCTTCCACACACACTGAAACCTCTTCCACACAAAATGAAACCCCTTCCCCACGCACTGAAACAACTTATACACACACTGTTACCCCTTCCCCGCACACCGAAACCCCTTCCCCACACACTGAATCCCCTCACACACACGGAAACCCCTTCCCCGCACACTGAAACCCCTTCCCCGCACACTGAAACCCTTCCCCACACGCTGAAACCCCTTACCCACACGCTGAAACTCCTTACACACACACAGAAACCTCTTCCACACAAAATGAAACCCCTTCCCCACGCACTGAAACCCCTTCCACACACACTGTTACCCCTTCCCCGCACACCGAAACCCCTTCCCCACACACTGAATCCCCTCACACACACGAAAACCCCTTCCCCGCACACTGAAACCCCTTCCCCGCACACTGAAACCCTTCCCCACACGCTGAAACCCCTTACCCACACGCTGAAACTCCTTCCCCACACACAGAAACCTCTTCAACATGCACTGAAACCCATTCCGCACACACTGAAACCCATCCCCAAACACTGAAACCCATCCCCTCACACTGAAACCATTCCGCACACAATGAAACGCATCCCCACACACTGAAACCACTTCCCCACACATTGAAACCCCTTCCCCACACACTGAAACCTCTTCCCCACACACTGAAACCCCTTCCCCACAGACTGACACCCCTTCCCCACACACTGAAACCCATCCCCACACACTGAAACCTCTTCCCCACACACTGAAACCTCTTCCCCACACACTGAAACCCCTTCTGCAATCACTGGAACCCATCCCCACACTCTGAAACCCATCCCCACACACTGTAACCTCTTCCCCACACACTGAAACCCCTTCCCCACACACTGAAGCTCGTTCCCCACACGCTTAAACTTATTCCACAGGCACTGAAACCTCTTCCCCACACACTGAATACTCTTCCTCACACACTGAAACCTCTTCCACACACAATAAAACCCCTTCCCCACGCACTGAAACCCCTTCCGCACACACTGTAACCCTTCCCCGCACAATGAATCCCCTTCCCCACACACCTAATCCCCTTCCACACACACGGAAACCCCGTCCCCGCACACTGAAAGCCCTTCCCCGCACACTGAAACCCTTCCCCACACGCTGAAACATCTTCCACACACACTGAAACCTCTTCCACATGCACTGAAACCCATTCCGCATACACTGAAACACATCCCCACAAACTGAAATCCATCCCCTCACACTGAAACCATTCCCCACACAATGAAACCCATCCCCACATAATGAAAACTCTTTTCCACACACTGAAACCCCTTATCCACATACTGAAACCCCTTCCCCACAGACTGAAACTTCTTCCCCACACACTGAAACCTCTTCTGCACAGACTGTAATCCCTTCCCCAGATATTGAAACCCATCCCCACACTCTGAAACCTCATGCCCACACACTGAAACCCATTCCCCACACACTGAAACCTCTTCCCCACACACTGAAACCCCTTCCCCACACACTGAAACCAATCCCCACAGACAGAAACCCATCCCCACACACTGAAATCCTTTCCCACACACTGAAACCTCTTCCCACACACTGAAACCTCTTCGCCACAGACTGAAACCGTTCCCCACACACAGAAACCTCTTCCCCACACACTGAAACCTCTTCCCCACACACTGAAGCCCCTTCCGCGCACACTGAAACCTCTTCCAGACACACTGAATCCCCTTCACCACACACTGAAACCCCTTCCGCACACACTGAAACCTCTTCCCCACAGACTGAAACCACTTCCCCACGGACTGAAACCCCTTCCCCACACTCTGAAACCTCTTGCCCACACACTGAAACCTCTTCCCCACAAACTGAAACCCCTTCCCCACACACTGAAACCTCTTCCCCACACATTGACACCCCTTGCCCACAGACTGAAACCCCTTAACCACACACTGAAACCCAAACCCACACACACTGAAATCTCTTCCACACGCACTGAAACCCCTTCCCCACAGACTGAAACCCCTTCCCCACACACTGAAACCCATCCCCACACACTGAAACATCTTCCCCACTCACTGAAACCCCTTCCCCACACACTGAAACCCATCCCCACACACAGAAAACCATCCCCACACACTGAAACCTCTTCCCCACACACTGAAAGCTCTTCCTCACAGACTGAAACCCTTCCACACACACTGAAACCTCTTCCCCTCACACTGAAACCCCTTCCCCACGCACTGCAAACTCTTCCACACATACTGAAACCTCTTTCCCACACACTGAAACCTCTTCCCCACACACTGAAACCTCTTCCCCACACACTGAAACTCCTTCCCCACGCACTGAACCCTCTTCCACACACACTGAAACATCTTCCACACACACTGAAAAATCTTCCCCACACGCTTAAACTTCTTCCTCACGCACTGAAACCCATCCCCACACACTGAAACCTCTTCCACACACGCTGAAACCTCTTCCACACACAATAAAACACCTTCCCCACGCACTGAAACCCCTTCCACACACACTGTAACCCCTTCCCCGCACACTGAAACCCCTTCCCCACACACTGAATCCCCTTCCACACACACGGAAACCCCTTCCCCGCACACTGAAACCGCTTCCCCGCACACTGAAACCTTTCCCACACGCTGAAACCCGTTACCCACACGCTGAAACTCCTTCCACACACACTGAAACCTCTTCCACATGCACTGAAACCCATTCCGCACACACTGAAACACATCCCCACACACTGAAACCCATCCCCTCACACTGAAACCATTCCCCACACAATGAAACCCATCCGCACATACTGAAACCTCTTCCCCACACACTGAAACCCCTTATCCACACACTGAAACCCCTTCCCCACAGACTGAAACCTCTTCCCCACACACTGAAACCTCTTCCGCACAGACTGTAACCCCTTCCCCAGACATTGAAACCATTCCCCACGCTCTGAAACCTCATGCCCACACACTGAAACCCCTTCCCCACACAATGAAACCCCTTCCCCACACACTGAAACCCATCCCCACACACTGAAACCTCTTCCCCACACACTGAAACCCCTTCCCCACACACTGAATCCCATCCCCACACACTGAATCCCATCCCCACACACTGAAACACATCCCCACACACTGAAATCCTTCCCCACACACTGAAACCTCTTCCCACACACTGAAACCTCTTCGCCTCAGGCTGAAACCCTTCCCCACAAACTGAAACCTCTTCCCCACACACTGGATCCTCTTCCCCACACACTGCAACCCCTTCCACGCACACTGAACCCTTTCCCTACAGACTGAAACCCTTCCCCACACACTGAATGAAACCTCTTCCCACACACTGAAACACCTTCCCCACACACAGAAAGCCATCCCCACACATTGAAACCTCTTCCCCACACACTGAAACCCCTTCCCCAGACACTGAAATCCATCCCCACACAATGAAACCTCTTCCCCACACACTGAAACCACATCCCCACAGACAGAAACCCCTTCCCCACACTCTGAAACCTCTTCCCCACACATTGAAACCTCTTCCCCACACACTGAAACCACTTCCCCATACATTCAAACCTCTTCCGCCCACTCTTAAACCTCTTCCCCATACGCTGAAAGCCCTTCCCCACACACTGAAACACATACCCAGACCCTGAAACCCCTTCCCCACACGCTGAAACCCTTCCCCACACACTGAAACCGCTTCCACACACACTGAAATACCTTCCCCGCACACTGAAACCCCTTCCCCGCACACTGAAACCCTTCCCCACACGCTGAAACCCATCCCCACACACTGAAACCCCTTCCCCACACACTGAAACCCCATCCCCACGCACTGAAACCTCTTCCACACATACTGAAACCTCTTCCCCAAAAACTGAAACCTGTTCCCCACAGACTGAAACCTCTTCCCCACACACTGAAACCTCTTCCCCACGCACTGAAACCTCTTCCACACACACTGAAACCTCATCCCCACACACTGAAACCCATCCCCACACACTGAAACACCTTCCACACACACTGAAACGTCTTCCACACAAACTGAAACCCCTTCCCCACGCACTGAAACCCCTTCCACACACACTGTTACCCCTTCCCCGCTCATTAAAACCCCTTCCCCACACACTGAATCCCCTCACACACACGGAAACCCCTTCGCCGCACACTGAAACCCCTTCCCCGCACACTGAAACCCTTCCCCACACGCTGAAACACCTCACCGACACGCTGAAACTCCTTCCACACACACTGAAACCTCTTCCCCACACACTGAAACCACATCCCCACAGACAAAAACCCCTTCCCCACACTCTGAAACCTCTACCCCACACATTGAAACCTCTTCCCCAAACACTGAAACCACTTCCCCACGCTCTGAAACCCCTTCCCCACACACTTAAAACATCTGCCCCACACTCTTAAACCTCTTCCCCATACACTGAAACCCCTTCCCCACACACTGAAACCCATCCCCACACACTGAAACCCCTTCCCCACACACTGAAACCCATCCCCACACACTGCGACCCTTCCCCACACACGGTAACCCCTTCCCCGCACACAGAAACCCCTTCCCCACACACTCAAACCGCTTCCACACACACTGAAATCCCTTCCCCGCACACTGAAACCACTTCCCCGCACACTGAAACCCTTCCCCACACGCTGAAACCTCTTCCCCACACACTAAAAGCTCTTCCACTCAGACTGAAACCCATCCCCACACACTGAAACCCATTCCCCACAAACTGAAACCCCATCCCCACGCACTGAAACCTCTTCCACACATACTGAAACCTCTTCCCCAAAAACTGAAACCTGTTCCCCACAGACTGAAACCTCTTCCCCACACACTGAAACTCCTTCCCACGCACTGAAACCTCTTCCACACACACTGAAACCTCTTCCCCACACACTGAAACTCCTTCCCCATGCACTGAAACCTCTTCCCCACACACTGAAACTCCTTCCCCACGCACTGAAACCTCTTCCACATGCAATGAAACCCCTTCCGCACACACTGAAACCCATCCCCAAACACTGAAACCCATCCCCTCACACTGAAACCATTCCCCACACAATGAAACGCATCCCCACACACTGAAACCTCTTCCCCACACACTGAAACCCCTTATCCACACACTGAAACCTTTTCCCCACATACTGATACCACTTCCCCACAGACTGAAACCCCTTCCCCACACTCTGCAACCTCTTTGCCACAGACTGAAACCCTTCCCCACACACTGAAACCCATCCCCACACACTGAAACCCCTTCCCCACACACTGAAACCCATCCCCACACACTGAAAACTCTTCCCCACACACTGCAACCCATCCCCACACACTGAAATCCTTCCCCACACACTGAAAACTCTTCCCACACACTGAAACCTCTTCGCCACAGACTGAAACCCTTCCGCACACACTGAAACCCATCCACACACACTGAAACCCCTACCCCACACACTGAAACCCATCCCCACACACTGAAACCCTTCCCCACACACTGAAAACTCTTCCCACACACTGAAACCTCTTCCCGACACATTGAAACCTCTTCCCCACACACCGAAACCCCTTCAGCGCACACTGACACCTCTTCCCCACACACTGAAACCCCTTCCCCACACACTGAAATCCCTTCCCCACACACTGAAACCCCTTCCCCAAAGACTGAAACCCCTTAACCTCACACTGAAACCCAACCCCACACACTGAAACCCCTTCCCCACACACTGAACCCTATTCCCCACACACTGAAACCCCTTCATCACACACTGAAACCCCTTTCCCACACTCTGAAACCCGTTCCCCAAACACTGAAATCCATCCCCACACACTGAAACCTGTTCCCCACACAGTGAAACCCCTTCCCCACACGCTGAAACCCCTTCCCAACACGCTGAAACCCCTTCCACACACACTGAAACCTCTTCCCCACACACTGAAACCCATCCCCACACACTGAAACCTCTTCCCCACACACTGAATGCTCTTCCACTCAGACTGAAACCCATCCCCACACACTGAAACCCCTTCCCCACACACTGAAACCCCATCCCCACGCACTGAAACCTCTTCCACACATACTGAAACCTCTTCCCCAAAAACTGAAACCTGTTCCCCACAGACTGAAACCTCTTCCCCACACACTGAAACTCCTTCCCCACGCACTGAAACCTCTTCCACACACACTGAAACCTCTTCCCCACACACTGGAACCTCTTCCCCACACGCTGAATCTACTTCCACACGCACTGAAACCCATCCCCACACACTGAAACCCCTTCCACACACACTGAAACGTCTTCCACACAAACTGAAACCCCTTCCCCACGCACTGAAACCCCTTCCCCGCACACTGAAACCCCTTCCCCGCACACTGAAACCCTTCCCCACACGCTGAAACCCCTTACCCCCAAGCTGAAACTCCTTCCACACACACTGAAACCTCTTCCACATGCAATGAAACGCATTCCGCACACACTGAAACCCATCCCCAAACACTGAAACCCATCCCCTCACTCTGAAACCATTCCCCACACAATAAAACGCATCCCCACACACTGAAACCTCTTCCCCACACACTGAAACCCCTTATCCACACACTGAAACCTTTTCCCCACATACTGAAACCACTTCCCCACAGACTGAAACCCCTTCCCCACACTCTGCAACCTCTTCGCCACAGACTGAAACCCTTCCCCACACACTGAAACCCATCCCCACACACTGAAACCCCTTCCCCACACACTGAAACCCATCCCCACACACTGAAACCTCTTCCCCACAAACTGAAACCCATCCCCACACACTGAAATCCTTCCCCACACACTGAAACCTCTTCCCACACACTGAAACCTCTTCGCCACAGACTGAAAACCTTCCGCACACACTGAAACCCATCCCCACACACTGAAACCTCTTCCACACACGCTGAAACCTCTTCCACACACAATAAAACACCTTCCCCACGCCCTGAAACCCCTTCCACACACACTGTAACCCCTTCCCCGCACACTGAAACCCCTTCCCCACACACTGAATCCCCTTCCACACACACGGAAACCCCTTCCCCGCACACTGAAACCGCTTCCCCGCACACTGAAACCTTTCCCACACGCTGAAACCCGTTACCCACACGCTGAAACTCCTTCCACACACACTGAAACCTCTTCCACATGCACTGAAACCCATTCCGCACACACTGAAACACATCCCCACACACTGAAACCCATCCCCTCACACTGAAACCATTCCCCACACAATGAAACCCATCCGCACATACTGAAACCTCTTCCCCACACACTGAAACCCCTTATCCACACACTGAAACCCCTTCCCCACAGACTGAAACCTCTTCCCCACACACTGAAACCTCTTCCGCACAGACTGTAACCCCTTCCCCAGACATTGAAACCATTCCCCACGCTCTGAAACCTCATGCCCACACACTGAAACCCCTTCCCCACACAATGAAACCCCTTCCCCACACACTGAAACCCATCCCCACACACTGAAACCTCTTCCCCACACACTGAAACCCCTTCCCCACACACTGAATCCCATCCCCACACACTGAATCCCATCCCCACACACTGAAACACATCCCCACACACTGAAATCCTTCCCCACACACTGAAACCTCTTCCCACACACTGAAACCTCTTCGCCTCAGGCTGAAACCCTTCCCCACAAACTGAAACCTCTTCCCCACACACTGGATCCTCTTCCCCACACACTGCAACCCCTTCCACGCACACTGAACCCTTTCCCTACAGACTGAAACCCTTCCCCACACACTGAATGAAACCTCTTCCCACACACTGAAACACCTTCCCCACACACAGAAAGCCATCCCCACACATTGAAACCTCTTCCCCACACACTGAAACCCCTTCCCCAGACACTGAAATCCATCCCCACACAATGAAACCTCTTCCCCACACACTGAAACCACATCCCCACAGACAGAAACCCCTTCCCCACACTCTGAAACCTCTTCCCCACACATTGAAACCTCTTCCCCACACACTGAAACCACTTCCCCATACATTCAAACCTCTTCCGCCCACTCTTAAACCTCTTCCCCATACGCTGAAAGCCCTTCCCCACACACTGAAACACATACCCAGACCCTGAAACCCCTTCCCCACACGCTGAAACCCTTCCCCACACACTGAAACCGCTTCCACACACACTGAAATACCTTCCCCGCACACTGAAACCCCTTCCCCGCACACTGAAACCCTTCCCCACACGCTGAAACCCATCCCCACACACTGAAACCCCTTCCCCACACACTGAAACCCCATCCCCACGCACTGAAACCTCTTCCACACATACTGAAACCTCTTCCCCAAAAACTGAAACCTGTTCCCCACAGACTGAAACCTCTTCCCCACACACTGAAACCTCTTCCCCACGCACTGAAACCTCTTCCACACACACTGAAACCTCATCCCCACACACTGAAACCCATCCCCACACACTGAAACACCTTCCACACACACTGAAACGTCTTCCACACAAACTGAAACCCCTTCCCCACGCACTGAAACCCCTTCCACACACACTGTTACCCCTTCCCCGCTCATTAAAACCCCTTCCCCACACACTGAATCCCCTCACACACACGGAAACCCCTTCGCCGCACACTGAAACCCCTTCCCCGCACACTGAAACCCTTCCCCACACGCTGAAACACCTCACCGACACGCTGAAACTCCTTCCACACACACTGAAACCTCTTCCCCACACACTGAAACCACATCCCCACAGACAAAAACCCCTTCCCCACACTCTGAAACCTCTACCCCACACATTGAAACCTCTTCCCCAAACACTGAAACCACTTCCCCACGCTCTGAAACCCCTTCCCCACACACTTAAAACATCTGCCCCACACTCTTAAACCTCTTCCCCATACACTGAAACCCCATCCCCACACACTGAAACCCATCCCCACACACTGAAACCCCTTCCCCACACACTGAAACCCATCCCCACACACTGCGACCCTTCCCCACACACGGTAACCCCTTCCCCGCACACAGAAACCCCTTCCCCACACACTCAAACCGCTTCCACACACACTGAAATCCCTTCCCCGCACACTGAAACCACTTCCCCGCACACTGAAACCCTTCCCCACACGCTGAAACCTCTTCCCCACACACTAAAAGCTCTTCCACTCAGACTGAAACCCATCCCCACACACTGAAACCCATTCCCCACAAACTGAAACCCCATCCCCACGCACTGAAACCTCTTCCACACATACTGAAACCTCTTCCCCAAAAACTGAAACCTGTTCCCCACAGACTGAAACCTCTTCCCCACACACTGAAACTCCTTCCCACGCACTGAAACCTCTTCCACACACACTGAAACCTCTTCCCCACACACTGAAACTCCTTCCCCATGCACTGAAACCTCTTCCCCACACACTGAAACTCCTTCCCCACGCACTGAAACCTCTTCCACATGCAATGAAACCCCTTCCGCACACACTGAAACCCATCCCCAAACACTGAAACCCATCCCCTCACACTGAAACCATTCCCCACACAATGAAACGCATCCCCACACACTGAAACCTCTTCCCCACACACTGAAACCCCTTATCCACACACTGAAACCTTTTCCCCACATACTGATACCACTTCCCCACAGACTGAAACCCCTTCCCCACACTCTGCAACCTCTTTGCCACAGACTGAAACCCTTCCCCACACACTGAAACCCATCCCCACACACTGAAACCCCTTCCCCACACACTGAAACCCATCCCCACACACTGAAAACTCTTCCCCACACACTGCAACCCATCCCCACACACTGAAATCCTTCCCCACACACTGAAAACTCTTCCCACACACTGAAACCTCTTCGCCACAGACTGAAACCCTTCCGCACACACTGAAACCCATCCACACACACTGAAACCCCTACCCCACACGCTGAAACCCATCCCCACACACTGAAACCCTTCCCCACACACTGAAAACTCTTCCCACACACTGAAACCTCTTCCCGACACATTGAAACCTCTTCCCCACACACCGAAACCCCTTCAGCGCACACTGACACCTCTTCCCCACACACTGAAACCCCTTCCCCACGCACTGAAATCCCTTCCCCACACACTGAAACCCCTTCCCCAAAGACTGAAACCCCTTAACCTCACACTGAAACCCAACCCCACACACTGAAACCCCTTCCCCACACACTGAACCCTATTCCCCACACACTGAAACCCCTTCATCACACACTGAAACCCCTTTCCCACACTCTGAAACCCGTTCCCCAAACACTGAAATCCATCCCCACACACTGAAACCTGTTCCCCACACAGTGAAACCCCTTCCCCACACGCTGAAACCCCTTCCCAACACGCTGAAACCCCTTCCACACACACTGAAACCTCTTCCCCACACACTGAAACCCATCCCCACACACTGAAACCTCTTCCCCACACACTGAATGCTCTTCCACTCAGACTGAAACCCATCCCCACACACTGAAACCCCTTCCCCACACACTGAAACCCCATCCCCACGCACTGAAACCTCTTCCACACATACTGAAACCTCTTCCCCAAAAACTGAAACCTGTTCCCCACAGACTGAAACCTCTTCCCCACACACTGAAACTCCTTCCCCACGCACTGAAACCTCTTCCACACACACTGAAACCTCTTCCCCACACACTGGAACCTCTTCCCCACACGCTGAATCTACTTCCACACGCACTGAAACCCATCCCCACACACTGAAACCCCTTCCACACACACTGAAACGTCTTCCACACAAACTGAAACCCCTTCCCCACGCACTGAAACCCCTTCCCCGCACACTGAAACCCCTTCCCCGCACACTGAAACCCTTCCCCACACGCTGAAACCCCTTACCCCCAAGCTGAAACTCCTTCCACACACACTGAAACCTCTTCCACATGCAATGAAACGCATTCCGCACACACTGAAACCCATCCCCAAACACTGAAACCCATCCCCTCACTCTGAAACCATTCCCCACACAATAAAACGCATCCCCACACACTGAAACCTCTTCCCCACACACTGAAACCCCTTATCCACACACTGAAACCTTTTCCCCACATACTGAAACCACTTCCCCACAGACTGAAACCCCTTCCCCACACTCTGCAACCTCTTCGCCACAGACTGAAACCCTTCCCCACACACTGAAACCCATCCCCACACACTGAAACCCCTTCCCCACACACTGAAACCCATCCCCACACACTGAAACCTCTTCCCCACAAACTGAAACCCATCCCCACACACTGAAATCCTTCCCCACACACTGAAACCTCTTCCCACACACTGAAACCTCTTCGCCACAGACTGAAAACCTTCCGCACACACTGAAACCCATCCCCACACACTGAAACCCCTTCCCCACACACTGAAACCCATCCCCACACACTGAAACCCTTCCCCACACACTGAAACCTCTTCCCACACACTGAAACCTCTTCGCCACAGACTGAAAACCTTCCGCACACACTGAAACCCATCCCCACACACTGAAACCCCTTCCCCACACACTGAAACCCATCCCCACACACTGAAACCCTTCCCCACACACTGAAAACTCTTCCCACACACTGAAACCTCTTCCCGACACACTGAAACCTCTTCCCCACACACTGAATCCCCTATACCGCACACTGACTCCTCTTCCCCACACACTGAAACCCCTTCCCCACACACTGAAATCCCTTCCCCACACACTGAAACCCCTTCCCCAAAGACTGAACCCCCTTAACCTCACACTGAAACCCAACCCCACACACTGAAACCCCTTCCCCACACACTGAAACCTCTTCCCCACACACTGAAACCCCTTCCCCACACACTGAAACCCCTTTCCCACACTCTGAAACCCATTCCCCAAACACTGAAACCCATCACCACACATTGAACCCTCTTCCCCACACAGTGAAACCCCTTCCCCACACGCTGAAACCCCTTCCCAACACGCTGAAACCCCTTGCACACACACTGAAACCCGTCCCCAAACACTGAAACCCCTTCCCCACAGACTGAAATCCCATAACCACACAATGAAACCCCTTCCCCACACACTGAAACCCATCCCCACACACTGAAACCTCTTCCCCACACACTGAAAGCTCTTCCACTCAGACTGAAACCCATCCCCACACACTGAAACCCCTTCCCCACACACTGAAACCCCATCCCAACGCACTGAAACCTCTTCCACACATACTGAAACCTCTTCCCCAAAATCTGAAACCTGTTCCCCACAGAATGAAACCTCTTCCCCACACACTGAAACGTCTTCCCCACGCACTGAAACCTCTTCCACACACACTGAAACCTCTTCCCCACACACTGAAACTCCTTCCCCACGCACTGAAACCTCTTCCCCACACACTGAAACTCCTTCCCCACGCACTGAAACCTCTTCCACATGCAATGAAACCCCTTCCGCACACACTGAAACCCATCCCCAAACACTGAAACCCATCCCCTCACACTGAAACCATTCCCCACACAATGAAACGCATCCCCACACACTGAAACCTCTTCCCCACACACTGAAACCCCTTATCCACACACTGAAACCTTTTCCCCACATACTGATACCACTTCCCCACAGACTGAAACCCCTTCCCCACACTCTGCAACCTCTTTGCCACAGACTGAAACCCTTCCCCACACACTGAAACCCATCCCCACACACTGAAACCCCTTCCCCACACACTGAAACCCATCCCCACACACTGAAAACTCTTCCCCACACACTGCAACCCATCCCCACACACTGAAATCCTTCCCCACACACTGAAAACTCTTCCCACACACTGAAACCTCTTCGCCACAGACTGAAACCCTTCCGCACACACTGAAACCCATCCACACACACTGAAACCCCTACCCCACACACTGAAACCCATCCCCACACACTGAAACCCTTCCCCACACACTGAAAACTCTTCCCACACACTGAAACCTCTTCCCGACACATTGAAACCTCTTCCCCACACACCGAAACCCCTTCAGCGCACACTGACACCTCTTCCCCACACACTGAAACCCCTTCCCCACACACTGAAATCCCTTCCCCACACACTGAAACCCCTTCCCCAAAGACTGAAACCCCTTAACCTCACACTGAAACCCAACCCCACACACTGAAACCCCTTCCCCACACACTGAACCCTATTCCCCACACACTGAAACCCCTTCATCACACACTGAAACCCCTTTCCCACACTCTGAAACCCGTTCCCCAAACACTGAAATCCATCCCCACACACTGAAACCTGTTCCCCACACAGTGAAACCCCTTCCCCACACGCTGAAACCCCTTCCCAACACGCTGAAACCCCTTCCACACACACTGAAACCTCTTCCCCACACACTGAAACCCATCCCCACACACTGAAACCTCTTCCCCACACACTGAATGCTCTTCCACTCAGACTGAAACCCATCCCCACACACTGAAACCCCTTCCCCACACACTGAAACCCCATCCCCACGCACTGAAACCTCTTCCACACATACTGAAACCTCTTCCCCAAAAACTGAAACCTGTTCCCCACAGACTGAAACCTCTTCCCCACACACTGAAACTCCTTCCCCACGCACTGAAACCTCTTCCACACACACTGAAACCTCTTCCCCACACACTGGAACCTCTTCCCCACACGCTGAATCTACTTCCACACGCACTGAAACCCATCCCCACACACTGAAACCCCTTCCACACTCACTGAAACGTCTTCCACACAAACTGAAACCCCTTCCCCACGCACTGAAACCCCTTCCCCGCACACTGAAACCCCTTCCCCGCACACTGAAACCCTTCCCCACACGCTGAAACCCCTTACCCCCAAGCTGAAACTCCTTCCACACACACTGAAACCTCTTCCACATGCAATGAAACGCATTCCGCACACACTGAAACCCATCCCCAAACACTGAAACCCATCCCCTCACTCTGAAACCATTCCCCACACAATAAAACGCATCCCCACACACTGAAACCTCTTCCCCACACACTGAAACCCCTTATCCACACACTGAAACCTTTTCCCCACATACTGAAACCACTTCCCCACAGACTGAAACCCCTTCCCCACACTCTGCAACCTCTTCGCCACAGACTGAAACCCTTCCCCACACACTGAAACCCATCCCCACACACTGAAACCCCTTCCCCACACACTGAAACCCATCCCCACACACTGAAACCTCTTCCCCACAAACTGAAACCCATCCCCACACACTGAAATCCTTCCCCACACACTGAAACCTCTTCCCACACACTGAAACCTCTTCGCCACAGACTGAAAACCTTCCGCACACACTGAAACCCATCCCCACACACTGAAACCCCTTCCCCACACACTGAAACCCATCCCCACACACTGAAACCCTTCCCCACACACTGAAAACTCTTCCCACACACTGAAACCTCTTCCCGACACACTGAAACCTCTTCCCCACACACTGAATCCCCTTCACCGCACACTGACACCTCTTCCCCACACACTGAAACCCCTTCCCCACACACTGAAATCCCTTCCCCACACACTGAAACCCCTTCCCCAAAGACTGAACCCCCTTAACCTCACACTGAAACCCAACCCCACACACTGAAACCCCTTCCCCACACACTGAAACCTCTTCCCCACACACTGAAACCCCTTCCCCACACACTGAAACCCCTTTCCCACACTCTGAAACCCATTCCCCAAACACTGAAACCCATCACCACACATTGAACCCTCTTCCCCACACAGTGAAACCCCTTCCCCACACGCTGAAACCCCTTCCCAACACGCTGAAACCCCTTGCACACACACTGAAACCCGTCCCCAAACACTGAAACCCCTTCCCCACAGACTGAAATCCCATAACCACACAATGAAACCCCTTCCCCACACACTGAAACCCATCCCCACACACTGAAACCTCTTCCCCACACACTGAAAGCTCTTCCACTCAGACTGAAACCCATCCCCACACACTGAAACCCCTTCCCCACACACTGAAACCCCATCCCAACGCACTGAAACCTCTTCCACACATACTGAAACCTCTTCCCCAAAATCTGAAACCTGTTCCCCACAGAATGAAACCTCTTCCCCACACACTGAAACGTCTTCCCCACGCACTG